>NC_091475.1:214284568-214495692 GCF_036971445.1 Narcine bancroftii
AACATGGTGGGCTGAAGGGCCTGTGCTGTGCTCTATTGGCCTCCTGTTCAACGATATGTTGGGTCCCCAGGCCTGAATTGCTGAGAGGTGGAGAACGCCTCCTTTTTCCTATTCTTCAGCTGCCAGAAGACGGGGAAATGGGAGGAAGGAAAGTCTAGCAAATACAGACCAATCTCGGCTGTGGGGAACTCAAAACTTGAATCAAGAAAAAAATGAACAAGCTCTGGAGGAGGTTTGAGGAGAGCCAGCCTGGGTTTACTGAGGCCAGGCTTTGTTTTGGCTGTTTGGGTTATTTATGATATTGAAGAGAATGCAGTCAATGTTTGTAGATACTTTCAGTGTTTGGAATTGGAGGCCCCTAGAACTAACAGAGAATCACAGCAGGAGTTGGCTCCAGACCAGAGGACGGACAGTTGGGGAGGATGGATGGTGAAGGGGGACACGCGGAGTCTCTCTGCTGGGATCCTGGGCTCTCGCATCTTGATCAGGGATTGGATTGGGGTCAGGGGCCATTTATCCAACCCTGAGGAGCAGGGTGGGCTGTGAGAAGATGCAGGGACACCTCGGGGTGGTGGTGGGTGGGGGGGGGGTGTGGGTGCACAGGGTCACATCCAGACTGAACCTTTACAGATGGAACTCGAGGTCCATCTTGGTCGAAACAGCGGAGTATTTTGTGAACAGTCCATTTGAAAGCAGCTGGTGTTCATAGGGGCCCTGGACAGGGAACACTGAAGTGGACCATGCCTGCACAGCACCTTGGGAAAGCAGAAGGCCTTTACTGCAGGAGGATTAAATCCTCATTATACAGGGCCCTGCTGAGGCATCATGGGGAATATTGTGCACAGGAGTCGCTGCTGTAAGATGCAGTAACAGACAGAGAACATGACACAGGGACAGGCCCTCCCGCACACGTATCTGTGCCGGGCCACGATGTTAATCAAAAGCAATCCCATCTGCCCACACACAGGCTGCACCCGACCATCCCTTCATACTCACAGGCCTATCAAGAAGGGCGGGCACGGTTGGCATAGCAGTTAACGCAACGCTGTTACAGTGCCAGCAACTGGGACCGGCATTCGAATCCCACGCTGTCTGTAAGGAGTTTGCACATTCTCCATGTGTCTGAGTGGGTTTCCTCTGGTATTTTGGTTTCCTCCCACCATTTGAAAGGTATGGGGGTTGTAGGTTAATTGGGATATTTGGGGAACATGGGCTTGTGGGCCGGAAGAGCCTGTCACCGTGCTGTATGTGCAAAGTTAACATGTTAAAAATTTAACACTCAAACTCCACTACTACTCCTGGCAGTTCATTCATGTGACTCCCCACCCAACTCTCTGTGTGAAAAAGTTTATCCCACACAACTTTAAACACCCTCCCCCTCACCTTCCACAAATGTCCTTCAATGTGTGACGCTTTTAACCTGGGGACAAGATTCTGACTGCCCACCCTGTCGATGCCACTATAAACCTCCCCTCAGCCTCCAACATTCCAGAGAAAACAACCTGTTTGTCCGACCTCTCCCCATAACCCATCCCCTCTAAACTAGGCAACACTCTGGTGAACCTCTTCTCTCCCCACAACCCATCCGCTCTAAACCAGGCAACACCCTACAAATCTCCTCTCCCCATAACCCACCCCATCTAAACCAGGCCACACCCTGGTGAACCTCTTCTCTCTCCATAACCCATCCCCTCTGAACCAGGCAACACCCTGGTAAACCACCTCTCTCCCCATAACTCATCACCTCTAAACCAGGCAACATCCTGGTGAACCTCTTCTCTCCCCATAACCCATCTCCTCTAAACCAGTCAACACCCTGGTGAACCTCCTCTCTCCCCTTAACCCATTCCTTCTAAACCAGGCAACACCCTGGTGAACTTCTTCACTCCCCATAACCCATCCCCTCTAAATCCGGCAAAACGCTGGTGAACCTCTCGTCTACCCATAACCCATCCCCTCTAAACCATGCAACACCCTGGTGAACCTCTTCTCTCCCCATAACCCATCCCCTCTATACCAGGCCACACCCTGGTGAACCTCTTCTCTCCCCATAACCCATCTCCTCTAAACCAGACAACACCCTGGTGAACCTCCTCGCTCCCCATAACCCATCCCCTCTATACCAGGCCACTCCCTGGTGAACCTCTTCTCTCCCCATAACCCATCTTCTCTAAACCAGGCAACATCCTGACGAACCTCTTCTCTCCCCTTAACCCATTCCCTCTAAACCAGACAACACCCTGGTGAACCTCTTCTCTCCCCATAACCCATCCCCTCTATACCAGGCCACTCCCTGGTGAACCTCTTCTCTCCCCATAACCCATCTTCTCTAAACCAGGCAACATCCTAACGAACCTCTTCTCTCCCCTTAACCCATTCCCTCTAAACCAGACAACACCCTGGTGAACCTCTTCTCTCCCCATAACCCATCCCCTCTAAACCAGGCAACACCCTGGCGAACCTCTTCTCTCCCCATAACCCATCTTCTCTAAACCAGGCAACATCCTGGCGAACCTCTTCTCTCCCCTTAACCCATCTTCTCTAAACCAGGCAACATCCTGGCGAACCTCTTCTCTCCCCTTAACCCATTCCCTCTAAACCAGGCAACACCTTGGTGAACCTCTTCTCTCCCTTTTCCAAAGCCCTCACCATTAACTCTACATTATTCCCCTTGCCTATCATCCCCAAAGTGCAACACCTCACCCTTGTCAGGATTAAACTCCATCTGCCTTTTCTCTGCCCATATCTGGAACTGATCCTGTAGATCCTTTGTTAACCCTCTGCACTGTCCATAACTCCACTGATCTTTGTATCATCTGCAAACTCACTCACCCACCCACCTAGTGTTTTTAATCTGTCATTAATAAGCAAAGATCAAGCTCTTCTGCCCAGACCGTAGCTCTCCACAGTCTTCACTTAGGAAGCCAACGGAGGAGATGAAAGAGGAAGGAGCATGGATGGGAAGGTAGAAGAGAAGTGATAGGGAGGGGTATCCCTCTGAATGAAGAGGGAAGTGGGGGAAAGTTGCTGGAGGAAAGTTAGACGGAGGAGCCCTTCCCTCTGCACTCAGAGAAACCCCTCACCCGGCTCTGCTTCCTGCAGAGTTTCTCCTTTGCACCAGAATCCCAGGGTCTGCACTGTCCAGTTCAGCCCCATCGTCGACGGCTGCTCCAACCTCCCATCCACATTCCTCCCAAAGTTAATGTCCTGGGGAAAGTTAGCAAAAGCCCCAAAATCCTGGCTTTCCCTTTCATGTCTGTCTGTCCTAATCACCTTTACCCTCTCCCTTCCTCTTTCTCTTTCCCCTTCTCTCTCTCTCTTTCTTTTCTGCCTCTCTCCCCCTCACCCTCTTTCCTTCTCTTTCTCCCTCTCTCTCCCTCTTTCCACTTTCTCCCTTTCTCTTTCCCTTTCACTCTCTCTCCCTCTTTCTCTTTCCCCTTCTCTCTCCGTCTTTCCTCTTTCTGTCTCTCTCTCTTTCCTCTTTCTGCCTCTCTCTCACTCTTTCCACTTTCTCCCCCTCTCTCCCTCTTTCTATTTCCTTTTCACTTTCTCTCCCTGCCTCTTTCTCTTTCCCCTTCTCTCTCCCTCTTTCCTTTTTCTGCCTCTCCCTCTTTCTTTTTCCTTCTATCCCCCTCTTTCTCATGATTATTTCTCTCCCTCTCTCTTCCCCTCCTCTCTCCCAGCATTGCTTCAGAGAGGGCCAGGGATCACTGTGAAGTGCCAGATTGGAGGGGAGATTACTCATGAAGATCGCATGTCGGTTCCGGAGACATCGATGGCAGGATTGTGGTCTCCTGATTTTCCAACTCCAGCCTGTTTCTGTTCTGCCTCAGACATGTTGGACTGAGGAGAACACACAGGTCCTGGCCCTGCCGTGAGACGGTAGAAACATGGTGGATCTCCAGGCCCACCTGCCCTACACTGGCCCTTTTGCCCACAGGATGTCTCTGCCCTTCTCTGCCTTGCCCACTTCAGTGCTCGTAAAAGTATAGGCCACCATTAGGGAAGTGATTGATTCTGGGAATGTTAGCAGGGGTCAGATACAGGCGCTGCTCGATACAGTCACCATGTTGAGAGTGGCGTCTGTATCTGATGCCACAGAGTCCTCCGGCAGTGAATTGCAGACTCCAACCACTCAGGTCCCCTTTACATATCCTCCCTCTCACCTTAAACCTGAGCTCTTTTGGTTTTTAGGAGAAAGATTCTCACCCTCTACCCATCTTTGCCTCTCATAAGGTAGATAAAGTGGAGATTGTATCCACCTTAGTCAGGCCACCTCTCAGTCTTCTTCACCCAGGGAGAACACGCCCACCTCCCCAATCTCTCCCCCTCCAGTCCAGTCAACATCCTGGTGCATCTGCAGAATGAACAACAAAGGTTCCTGCGCAGATCGGGTGTCCAGACCCCCGGTGAACCTCCTCTGCCTACTCTCCAGTGCAGCCACATTCTTTCTGCAGTGTGGAAACCAGACCTCCACACAAGGGTTTTCAAACACAACATGCAGTGGCACAGTTAACATAGTGGGCGTTAGTGCCACGCAGCCCGGGTTCGAACCTGCCACTGTCTGTAAGGAGTTGTGCTTTGCACCACAATCCCAGTGTCTGGACTGTCCAGTTTAGCCCCATCGTCGGCGGCTGCTCCAACCTCCCATTCACATTCCTCTCAAAATTAATGTCCTGGGGAAAATTATTCTTCTTCCTGTGTCTGTGTGGGTTTCCTCTGGGTGCTCCGGTTTCCTTCCACCCTTTGAAACATACCAGGTCAGTAGGCTAATTGGGTGTAATTGGGCAGCGTGGGTTTCGTCAGCTGGAAGGGCTTTTCACTGGGTTGTATCATTAAAATTTTTAACGTTAAATCCCAACTTTTATATTCTGTGCCCTGAGCTATGAAGATGAGTTTCCCTCTACACCAACTCTATCTGTGTTACCTCTCACAGGAAACTGTGGCCTTGAACCACAGGTTCCTTCTGTTCAAGCAATCTGTAGACGCCGTGGTTGAAGTAAAAACTCAATGCTGGAGAAACTCAGGTCAAGCAGTGTCCTTTATATAGTAACGGTAAAATACATAACTGATGTTTTGGGCTTGAGCCCTTCATTGAGATATGGAAAAATGTCAGCAGGTGTCCGAATTAAAGAGTAGAGGTGAGATGGCGTGGTCGCAAGAGCAAAAGGTGATAGATAGAGAAGGGAGGGAGAGGACAGCAGCAAGCAAGGGGAGGAGGGATAACTGGGTGAAGAGAGAGGGAAGAGGGGGAGGAGAACTGGAAAGGAGGTTGGAGAGGAAGGCAGGTCAACAGAAACGGTAAAGTCGATGTTAATGCCATCTGGCTGGAGAGTACCCAAACGGAAAATCAGGTGTTGTTCCTCCAATGTGTGGGTCGTCTTTGTGGAATAGTACATGAGGCCATGGACTGACATGTGAGTGTGGGAGTGTGACACAGAACTGAAATGGTGGCTACTGGAAGGTCTCGGTCACTGGTACGGATGGAGCGAAGGTACTCAGTGAAGCAATTTCCCAATCTGCGCCCAGTCTCTCCGATGTAGAAAAGGTCATAAAGGGAGCATCGGATGCATTAAATCAGTCCTGCGCATACACAGTGAAGTGTTGCTTCACTTGAACGGCCTGTTTGGGGCCCCGGACCATAGTGAGGGAGGAGATGTGGACGCAAGTGTGGCACCTCCTGTGGGGGGGGGGGAGGGGGGTGGGATGGGGGGGGGCGTGACTGGTGGGGAGGGATGAGTGCATGAGGGAATAATGGAGAGATCAGTCCCTATGGAAGGCAAAGAGGGGAAGATGTGTCTGGTGGTGGGATCCTGTTGTAACCCTCTGTTCGACATCACTCAGTGGGTATATCCCATCCCTCCTGACTTCACAAAATGCATCATTTCACATGTTGGGATTAAATTCCTTCTGCCAATTTTCCACCCACATGATTTGTATCCTGCAGTAACCTGTGATGGTGACCCATCATTCACATCCAAGTCTCCATCATGAGCTGCCCTCATCATTTCACCACCACCCTCCGTCTCCTATTACCAAGTTACTTTTTGATCCAGTTTAGTCCTGTTCTGGGTCTTGACGTGAAACACTGGCAACTCCTTCTCCAGAAGCTACTTGATCCAAAACCTACCCCAGCAGGTGTTTGCTTTGGATCTAATTTGGCAATTCACTTGGAACCCAGGCCATCTTACCCCCTGGATCTGCCCACCATGCGGGACCTTATCTAGCCCATTACTAAAGCCCACACAGACAGTGTCTCCCATCCTGATCAACCCTCAGTTACCAGCACAGGACCCAGACCGACTAGTGAGGAAGGATTCCCCCACACTAAGCCATGCTGACTCTCCCTGATCTTTCCAAATGAACCTATTTCAGGCCGAAGGTTTAGAAGCCTGACGATCAGTGACTCCAGTTTCAAGTTAAAACACAATGCTGGAGAAACTCAGCAAGTTGAACAGTGCACTTTATATAGAAACACTACAGCACAGGACAGGCCATTCGGCCCTCGATGTTGTGCCGACCCATATATTTCTTAAACAAAACTACTAAACCCTCCCTACCCTGTAACGCTCTATTTTTCTTCCATCCATGTGCCTGTCTAAGAGTCTCTTAAATGCCCCCAATGTTCCAGCCTCCATCACCATCCCTGGCAAGGCATTCCAGGCCCCCACAACTCTCTGTGTAAAAACAAAACTTACCCCTGACATCTCCCCTAAACTTCCCTCCCTTCACTTTGTACACACGTCCTCTGGTGTTTGCTGATCCTGCCCTGGGAAACAGGCACTGGCCGTCCACCCTATCTGCCTCTCAGAATCTTGTAGACCTCGATCAAGTCTCCTCTTACCCTTCTACACTCCAGAGAGAAAAGCCCCAGCTCTGCTAACCTTGCCTCACAAGACTTCTTTCCCAATCCAGGCAACTTCCTGGTAAATCTCCTCTGTCCCCTGTCCACAGCTTCCACATCCTTCTTGTAATGAGGTGACCAGAACTGAACACAATACTCCAAGTGTGGACTCACCAGAGATTTGTAGAGTGGCAACATGTCCTCTCTACTCCTGAACTCAATCCCCCCTGTTAATGAAGCCCAGAAAAGATAAAGAAAACATCTAGATTCAAAAACAGTTTCTTTTCAAAAGCTGTTGAACCAGCCCTTGATCAGGGGCTCCTTTAGCACCACAAAAGGACTTGTCTGCATGATTGCAAGACAATTTTTTTGAACTGTAAATATTTATCATCTATTTTTTTGCAAATATTCTCGTTTTCATTTAATTACGTATACTTTTGGAATTGTTTATGCAGTTTTTTTTAACAAAAAAGTTACAGCATCAGAATTAAAGTTTATTGTCTTGAACGTATCACGAAATTTGTCATTTTGCAGCAGTGTTTGACAGGTGAAAAATGTCTATAAATTACATTTTAAAAAAATAAATACATTAGTGCCAAGAAGAGAAAATGAGGTGGTGTCTGTGGTTCGTTGATTATTCAGGAATCTGATGGCGGAGGAAAAGAAGCTGACCTTGTCCCGCTGGGGGCTCGTCTTTAGGTTCCTGTACCTTTTTCTTGATGGTAGCAGAATGAAGAGAGCATGGCCTGGGTGGTGGGGTCTTTGAGGGTAGAGGCTGCTTTATTAAGACCCCACCTCATGTCGATCTCCTCGATGTCCATGATGTTGCAGGCTGAGTTAACAACCCTCTGGAGTTTATTCTTATCTTGAGAGTTGGCGACTCCATACCAGGCAGTGATGCATCTGGTCAGAAAGCTCTCCACCGTACACCTGTAGGAAGCTCTCCATGGTACATCTGTAGGAAGCTCTCCATGGTACACCTGTAGGAAGCTCTCCATGGTACACCTGTAGGAAGCTCTCCATGGTACATCTGTAGGAAGCTCTCCATGGTACACCTGTAGGAAGTTCTCCATGGTACACCTGTAGGAAGCTCTCCACGGTACAGTTGAAGAAAGCTCTCCACGGTACAGTTGAAGAAAGCTCTCCACGGTACATGTGTAGGAAGCTCTCCACAGTCCACGTGTAGAAAGGTCTCCACAATTCACCTGTCGGAAGCTCTCCACAGTCCACATGTAGAAAGGTCTCCACAATTCATCTGCAAGAAGCTCTCCACAGTCAACATGTAGAAGTTTCCAGGAGTTTATGAACAAGAATTTTGGGAGTATGCACATTGTACAACTGTCTGAAAATAAACTTGTTCCCAGTCCCACTGAAGTAAGGGCTCACCAGCCTGCAGTTACTTTGTTTATCTCCACTGTCCTTCCATAAATATTGGAACGACACTGGTTCGCCTCCAGTTTTCTAGGACTTTGCCTATTGCTAACAAAGAGACAAATTATCAGTCAGGTCCCCACAGCATTCTAGGATCGACCTCATCTGGTCCTAGGGTTTTATCCATTCTAAGGTTCAACCGTTTCTTTTATTGTCACATAATAATGCATTAAAAATGTAACATACATGACATCTTTCAGTGTTTGTCCACGTAAGGCAAAGTTTCTCTGTGAGCATTGGCTGGTGCCCCTAACAGTAGGAGAAAGAGAAGCAAAAGAGAGTTCCTCAGAGACACTGAGTGTCCGAGGATTCACCTCCTGTAGCCTCAGCAGTTGCATGGACTCCTGTTCGATCCATCGGCCGCCCGAGCTCCAGATCCAAACCTCCGACACAATCAGGAAGCTTTCAGCGCCCAAGGCCCCTTCTGGAGCCCTTCTTGCTCTCAGTGCCCCCTCAAATCTGGTTCCGGTTCTTATGAGCCAGTCTCCAGCAGCCCCACAGCCTGGGTGGTTCCCTCACTGGGCCTCTGCTGTGGTCAGTGCCCTGTAGGGTCATTGCCTCTTCTTCACGTTCTCAATGAGGGATGTTCTCCCCATATCTGGTGCCCTGCGCTGGCCCACTGCTCCACTAGAGTCTGCAACCCCTCGTGATCCATTGCCCAGCACAGGCCCCACCATCTTATGTACCAACCACCATGGTCACTGGATTTTATAAAAAGAACATTGTCAGCCCCTTTAACAGGCTATGGCATTTGGACCGGACAGTAGATCCCTGCGGAGCAACACTCAATGCATTCCATGACATCTATCCCCTCTTCCTCCATACTGACCCACTCCAGATTATCCACATACCCCTTTGTGAGCTCACGCCCTTCTCACTGGTATCCAACCACATCCCCCGGCTCCACACAGATTACCCCTTGGCCCCTTGATGAAGGGCTCAAGCCCAAAACATTGGTTATCGTTGCTATATTAAAGGACACTGTGTGACCTGTTGAGTTTCTCCAACATATTGCAACTACTGTTGTGTTTTAGTTGTGAGCAGCTGCCACCCTTTCCCTGCTACCCCCGTGTTCCTGGCTTGGATTACATTCCCACTCCCCAAGTTTCCCAGTCAGCTTCCCTCCATCACAGTCTTCCAGCTTTCCTCATCTGCCCGTTACAGTCCAGCCTTCCTCAGCCCACCTCCCAGCTGCTGCCCCTCAGCATTGCTGCCTCATCCCCTCCTCTCTCCATCCTCTGCTGGCTACCCACCCGAAATGCCAACTCGCCTCTTCCCTCCGTGGAGACTGCCTGACCAGTTTATGTTATGGGTCCAGCGCCTGCAGTCTCTGATGGGGCCGAAGGGCCTTCTACTGTGGTCTCCTCCTCTATGTTCAATGTTTGTGTCTGTCAACTCCCCTGAAGCTTGTGTAAGCTGGTGTGTAAGGATAACATGGGCTGTCCCACTGCGACCAGATTAGAGTCACCCTGCCAGTTACAGCACAAGATCCCACCAGCCCTCCAGGCCTTTGGATCTCACATTTGGCCTCGTTTCCTCTCCACAGGTCTCAGCTACCGACTCTGACAGTGGAAGTTTTGGAAGTATCACCTACTCCATTGGATTGGGCATTGGGAGTTCCCCGTCGACTCTCTTCAGCATTGACCCGCACTCGGGGCTGGTCTGCACCTCCGGACCTTTGGACAGGGATGAGGAGCCTGACCATTATGAATTCACAGTGACTGCAGTGGATGGGGTAAGAAGTGTCCACAAGCTCCCAGCTACGTCCACCCCTCGCTGAGGTCTGGAAGTCATGGGTACAGAACTGAGTTAGAGGGAAAGTTTAAACAGGTTTAGACTTTATTCCCTGGAGCGTAGAAGAATGAGGGGAGATTTGATCGAGGTATTTAAAATTATAAGGGGGTAGACAGGGTAAATGTAGGTCAGCTTTTTCCACTGAGGGTGGGTGAGATACAAACCAGAGAACATGGGGGGTTAAGGGTGAAAGGGGAAATGTTTAGGGCGAACTTGAGGAGGAATTTCTTCACACAGAGAGGGGTGGGAGTGTGGAACGAACTTCCAGCTGAGTGGTGAATGCAGGCTCAATTTGAACATTTAAGAAGAATTTGGACAGGTACATGGATGGGAGAATGTGGAGGGACATGGACTGGGTACAGGTCAGTGGGACTAGGCAGTAAAATGGTTTGGCACAGATGAGAAGGGCCAAAAGGGCCTATTTCTGTGCTGTAATGTGTGTAGTTCAGACCTGTCCCCCTGTACAGGGGAGAAGCCGTCGTGATGGTCCATGAAGCTGAACCCCTACCTCCTGCATCATCTCCTCATCTGCCCCATTCCGCAATTCCACCCTCTCTTGTACTGGACGCCAGGACTAATCCAGACTCTTATGGTCCTTCTCCCCAACTCCCCATGTTCTCTCCATAGGACACCGTCCCTTCTCCTACCGCAGGTATTGGAACCAATGTGGACAATGGCCTCTGGCTGCTCCCCCTCCCCTTTAAAATGTTCTGGAACTACTGGAGACATCCTGATTCCTGGCAGGCAACACCCCGTCCCATGGTCTGGTTTGTGGCCACTGAGTGTCCCATGCACCAGCTCCTCACTTTGTTGTTGCCCCTCTCCTTGTCTCCACCCTTCCCTGCTCTGGCCCTTCCCCAGCACAGAATCTACACCGGTCCACGTGTCCATGAGGGGAATGTTCACGGGCACCAATAACCACTCTGCCCACCCCTCTACCCCCTCAGCTGGTCATGCAGATCCCCCAGGATGCCCTCCCCCAAGGGTCACCCATCTCCCTGCTGTGGCAGGGGTACCCCTACCCTCTCGCCATCCCCTGATGAGTCACCCTGCTCCTTGCTGCAACCACCCCTCTGCTCTGGAGGTGCAGCCGGATGGCAATCCCACTGTGAGTAACAGGAGGGATCACCCACTGCTCTGGCCTGCCCTCACCATGGGTACCCTGCTGGTGCCCGTCATCTGCACCCTCCTCCAACACAGTGTCCCCTCAACCACAGGCCCTCCCAGCCCCCAGGGTGTTGTCTGACCCCGGGGTGCTCCATGCCTTCAGGATGCTGTCTGACCCCAGGGTGCTCCATTCCTCCAGGGTGCTGTATGAACCCAGGGTGCTCCATGCCTCCAGGGTGCTCCTGCCTGACACCCAACCTCACTTCCTCAGGCTGTGAGTAGGAATGTTTGTATTGTGAGAGTGGCGACCCCAGGTTGGGGTGAGGCTGTGCAGGTGGAGGAGGGATGGACAAGGGGAGGAGAGAGAGGAGGGAAGTGGAGAATAATGGTATGGGGAGGTCAAGGGGGTAAGGAAGTGGAGGGTAGGGGAGGTGGCAGGGATGGGGAGGGGAGTGGGTGAGGAGGAGAGGATGGAGTAGAGGGTGTGGGGGAGATTGAAGGGATGAGGAATGGGAAGGAGGAGGGTAGGTGGATGGGGAGGAGGAGGGGAGGGGATGGGATTGGAGGTGAGGAAGGAGAGGGGAGGGGACGATGGGGGTTGTGGAGAGGAGGGTGATGGGGAGGTGGAAGGTTGGGAGAGTGGGGATGGAGGTGAGGCGGGGGAACTGTGAGAAGGAAAGAGGAGGGGAGGGGGAGTAGGTGCTCTTGGGATTAGCTGACATAGTGTCATCTGTAGGGCGGACTGAAGTCTATGGCGTACGTGAAAGTGTACCTGGAAGACATCAATGACAACAGGCCGTACTTCTACCCGGCCCAGTACGCGGCCAGCCTGAGCTCGCAGAGCCTACCTGGGACCGTGGTGCTCAGAGTCCACGCTTACGACAAGGATGGAGGTCCCAACAGCAAGCTGGCCTACCACATCATGGCTGGCAACGTGCCTGCTCTGTTCACCCTGCACAGGGACACAGGTAAGTGGTTTCCCCCACCCACACCACTTCCAAAATCCCCCACTATGTGACCTCCACTGGCCCCAGCAGAAATTTCAGTCACATGTTTGACTGACAGAGAATACAGTACAGCCCCCAGTCACACGTCCGACTGACGAGGAATACAGTACAGCCCCCAGTCACGTGTCCGAATGATGAAGAATCCATTACAGACCCCAGTCACACGGCTGACTGAAGGGGAATCCAGTACAGCCCCAGTCGCACGTCTGACTGAAGGGGAATCCAGTACAGCCCGCCAGTCACACATCCAACTTATGGGGAATCCAGTACAGCCCTCAGTCACATGTCCAACTGAAGGGGAATCCAGTACAGCTTCCAGTCACGTGTCTGTCTGACAGGGAATCCACCACAGACCACAGTCACACTTTCGACTGATGGGGAATTCAGTCCAGCCCTTAGCCTCGCATCTGACTGAATGAGGATCCAGTACAGCCTCCAGAAACACGTCTGACTGAAGTGGAATCCAGTATAGCCCACAGTCACATGTCTGACTGATGGGGAATCCAGTACAGCCCCCAGTCACACGTCCGATCAAAGGGGAATCCAGTATAGCCCGCAGTCACATGTCTGACTGAAGGGAATCCAGTACAGCCCCCAGTCACACGTCCAACTGAAGGGGAATCCAGTACAGCCCCCAGTCACACGTCCGACTTAAGGGGAACCCAGTACAGCCCTCAGCCATGCGTCTGACTGAAGGGAGATTCAGTAGAGCCTCCAGTCACATGACTGACTGAAGGGGGATCCAGTATAGCCCCCAGTCACACATCCAACTGATGGGGAATCCAGTGCAGCCCCCAGTCATACGTCCGATCGAAGGGGAATCCAGTATAGCCCCCAGTCACGTGTCTGACTGAAGGGGAATCTAGTACAGCCCACAATCGCATGTCCGACTGATGGGGAATCCAGTACAGCCTTCAGCCACGCATCTGACTGAAGGGTGATCAAATATAGCTTCCAGTCACATGTCTGACTGATGGGGAATCCAGTACAGCCTCCAGTCACACATCCAACTAACGTGGAACCCAGTATAGACCATGGTCACATGTCTGACTGACGGTGAATCCAGTACAGACCCAAGTGACATGTACAACTGATTCAGAATCCAGTACAGCCCTTACCCATGCATCTGACTGAATGGGGATCCAGTACAGCCTCCAGAAACACGTCTGACTGAAGGGGGATGGAGTACAGCGCCCAGGCACTATCCAACTGAAGGGGAATCCAGTACAGCTCCCAGTCACGTTTCTAACTAATGGGGTATCTAGTACAGCCCCAGTCACACGTCTGACTGAAGGGGGTACAGGTACAGCCACCAGTCACACATCTGCCTAACGTGGAAAACAGTATAGACCATGGTCTCATGTCTGACTGACGGCGAATACAGTACAGCCTCCAGTCACACATCCAACTGACGGGGAATCCAGTACAGCTGCCAGTCACATGTCAAACTGATGCAGAAACCAGTACAGCCCTTTGCCACGCATCTGACTGAATGGGGATCCAGTACAGCCTCCAGTAACACGTCTGACTGAAGGGGGATTCAATACAACCTCCAATCACAGGTTCGACTGATGGGGAATCCAGTACAGCCCCCAGTCACACGTCCAATTGATGGGGTATCCAGTACAGCTTCCAGTCACACTTACAGCTAACGGGGAATCCAGTACAGCCCCCAGTCATATGTCCGACTGAAGGGGAATCCAGTACAGCCTCCAGTCACACATCTGACTGAAAGGGAATCCAGTACAGCCCCCAGTCAGTCACATGTTTGACCGAAGGGGGATCCAGTACAGCCCCTAGTCACATGTCTCAATGAAGGGGGATCCCATACTGTTCCCAGTCACACGTCTGACTGAAAGGGAATCCAGTACAGCCCCCAGTCACACGTCCAACTGACGGGGTATCCAGTACAGCCTCCAGTCACACTTCCAGCTGACGGGGAATCCAGTACAGCCCCCAGTCACATGTCCGACTGAAGGGGAATCCAATACAGCCCCCAGTCACATGTCTGACTGAAGGGGGATCCAGTACAACCTCCAGTCACAGGTCCGACTGATGGGGAATCCAGTACAGCCTCCAGTCACACTTCCAACTGACGGGGAATCCAGTACAGCCTCCAGTCACACTTCCAGCTGACGGGGAATCCAGTACAGACCCCAGTCACACGTACAACTAATTCGGAATCCAGTCCAGCCCTTAGCCACGCATCTGACTGAATGGGGATCCAGTACAGCCTCCATAAACACGTCTGACTGAAGTGGAATCCAGTACCGCCCTCAGCCACTCATCTGATTGAAGGGGGACCCACTACAGCCTCCAGACATACGTCTGACTGAAGGGGGATCCAGTACAGCCTCCAATCACACATCTGACTAATGGCAAATCCACTATAGACCACGGTCACATGTCTGACTGATGTGGAATCCAGTACAGCCTCCAGTCATTTGTCTGACTGAAGGGGGATCCAGTACAGCCCCAAGTCACATGTCCAACAGAAGGGGAATATCCTCTTAATGACGGGGAATCCAAACCTCTTTCTCTGATCCAGGCAGTGTCGTGTCCCAAGGACAAAAGCTATACTGTTTACAAGATTTTCAAGTCGGTTGACGGACTTCCTGACCACCTGTTATCTTTGCAGCCGGGAGATGATGTTGTACTATGTATACACAGAGGGTGGGAGGTTAAACACTGCACCACATGACTGACGTCCAATCCCCTCAGGGATCTCCTGGTCTGTTTGCTCCTTGGCCTGGCCATTTGTTATTCATGGGTCCAGACAGTGGGCAGGCGAGGGTTGAGCCCAGGCTCATTACCTGCCCTTATTCGAGGGATGAGTTTGTGATCAGAAGTCCCAAAAGCACCCTGGTTCTGTGGCCGAAACCCCTCAAACTCCTCTGCTCTCTGGTTCTGTGGCTGGGACCCCCGAACTCCATGGTTCTGTGACGAAGTTTTAAAATTCCTTTATTGTTACGCCATTAAATAGGTGTAATATTGACACCATTTTGTCTGCTATCGGCAGCAATTGCCCGGTCCCCCTTAGATTTAGAGAAAATGCCAAAGAGGATCCCCAGTATCACTGAGTGTCCGTGGATTCGCCTCCATCGCTTCCACAGCAAGTTCAGCCGCACAGACTTCAGTCCAAACCATCATCAGCCCGAGCTCCAGATCCGACCTCCAATACAATCTGGGACCCTTCGGCGCACTCGTCACCCTCTCGCCTCCCGGTTGCGACACCTGGTGCCCATTCATCCAGTCTGGAGCCCGTCTCCGTCTGTCAGCCACCTGGTGCGAGTCCTTTAACCACAGTCGCCAGCAGCCCGCAACCTGCGCGAGTTCCTCGCCTCGTGTCGCCAACAGCCCCGCTGCCAGAGTGGGTCCTTCCGCCTCAGAACTCTTTGCTGGGCCGCTGCCATGGTCACCACCCTGTTGGTGGTCTCCTCTGCTGGTCCTTCGCAAACTGGGGTGGGTTGGTGATCTCCCTACTTTCTGGTGCCCTGCGCCAGTCCTCAGCTTCCCCAGAGTCCGCAACCCCTCAAGGCTGCTTCCGAACATCTTGGGCCCAGATCCTGTGGTTGCAAAATTTTAAATAACCCACCAGAAGCCCCAACTGCTTCTGCTCACTGTCCTGTGGCCGGGATCACCAGCTACTGCTTATCTCCTCTCCGTGGCCGGGAGATCTGAGCCATTCTTGATTCAGGAGCTCCCTCCACAAGTTTCATTGTCTTCGGCTGGGAGTTTCTGGCAGTGTGGGAACTTCCTGTTCAACTGCCGGATCCGTGGGGCAGCTGCAACCAGCCATTGTATTGCTCAGTGTTCAGGAAAGTCCTCGGTCAGTTGTGAGCAAGTTGATGATGATCGTGTCCTGCCTGGGAACCTGTAGCCTCCATTTCCTGACAGCCGTAAATAGTGAGGAGAGGTGGAATTCTGACCTTTCCCAGAGCCACAACTCCTCCTGTAACCCAACAGGGGATGCCCGAAAGTCCAGGAATCCACACGGCCACATGCTAGCACCCCTCCCCCTCGCCCATCCCAGTGGTACCGGTGGGGGCTGAGTCCCCACTCCTCACCCATCCCAGTGGTACCAGTCAGGGTAGTACGGACCATCCAGCCGCAGTGCAGTGGGCAGTGGGTCCTTGGCTGTGGGTCACAGTGCAGTGGGCTGTGGGTGCTGGGCCGTGGGTGCTGGGCAGTGGATGCTGGGCTGCAGGTGCTGAGCAGTGGGGTCACCCACAGCTGTGAGAGTACTCATATCTCCCTTTCTCTTCCTTTTCCTGGCACTGATAAAAGTTTTACAGTACAACAGGATGTAGGAACCTGCTGCCAAGATTAGCTTCAGGCCCTCGCTCACAGACCAGGCTGAGGCGCACCCTCATGGACCCTCCTGTCCCCCACACAGACTTCCCACCCCCCCCCCCCCATGGACCTATCTGTCCCCCCTCACCTGGTGCATCTAGTCACGTGACCTCTGACCTGGTGAGGTATGCACCTGGTCAGGACCCTGCGAATGAAGGCTTGCTCAGGCCCTGATCTCTCACTGGTTTCTCCTTTGTTCCGATCAATCGTTTCACAGGAGTAATTTCACTTGCGTCTTCCCTGATCTCTGGAGAGGACTCGGTCCAGCGATTGGTCATCTCTGCCCAGGACGAGGGTGGTCTCACATCCCTGATCAACGCTGTCGTGAACATCAGCATTGTCTCGGGTTCCATTTCCCCTCCAATCTTCGAGCAGGCTCAATACTTCTTCACAGTGGCAGAGGACGTGAGGAGTGGCTCGACCATTGGTCATGTCAGGGCTTTGAACCCTCCAGGTGAGAGGCCCTCCCATGAGTTGGTAACGGGATCAGGATCACTCCCAGAACACCCTGATGGGACATTACCGTGGGGCCTTCAGATCGCACACAGAACGAGTACTGTATCTACTCGTGTAATCATTAGTACTGCGTCGTAGTCGACCCCCCCCTCTACTGGCCCAAAATTTGGGTGGTTTTGTATGACCCATGTAAAAGTCAACTCCCCTATTTTTGTCCCTGACCGCCCGTCCATCCGAGCCCCGACACCCTGACTGCGAATTTACCACCCGGTCCCACCTGTTTGAGCCCTGACACCCCGACTGCACATTTACCACCCGGTCCCACCCGTCCGAGCCCCGACACCCAGACTGTGGATTTACCACCTGTACGAGCCCCGACACCCCAACTGCACATTTACCACCCGGTCCCACCCGTCCGAGCCCCGACACCCAGACTGCAGATTTACCACCCGGTCCGAGCCCCAACACCCCGACTGTGGATTTACCACCCGGTCTGAGCCCCGACACCCCGACTGCAGATTTACCACCTGGTCCGAGCCCCGACACCCCGACTGCAGATTTACCACTCGGTCCGAGCCCCGACACCCCGACTGCAGGTTTACCACCCGGTCCGAGCCCCGACACCCCGACTGTGGATTTACCACCCGGTCCGAGCCCCGACACCCCGACTGCAGATTTACCACCCGATCCCACCCATCTGAGCCCCGACACCCCGACTGCAGACTTACCACCCGGTCCCACCCATCTGAGCCCCAACACCCCGACTGCGGATTTACCACCCGGTCCGAGCCCCGACACCCCGACTGCAGATTTACCACCTGGTCCCACCCGTCTGAGCCCCCAACACCCTGACTGCGGATTTACCACCCAGTCCCATCCATCCAAACCCCTGAAGCTTTGACCCGTGTAAAAGTTGACCCCCCTTCCCTTTTTTGGCCTGAAAAAGTGCTGCAAAAAATTTGACGATTACATGAGAATTTAAGAAATTGCTCAAAATGTTCAGCAGGGTGGAGGGGAAAAGAGCCAACCTTCCAGAGTACCAGAAGTGTGAAGGGGAGGATGTGTGGGTGAAAAAGGGGGAGGTGAAGGAGGGTGGAAACAATGTCCCGTGGGGATTCCGATCTCTCCGTTCCCCAGGCCTTGGACCCTGACCATCTCTCCGTTCCCCAGGCCTTGGACCCTGACCTTGGGATGGATGGCAAGCCATGACTGAGGGTTTGGAGGGGCTGGAGACCTCCCATTTAAACTAACTGCCACGTCTCCCTCTACATGGGCAGGTCACTTGGACTCCGTCTCTTACACCATATCCTCGGGAGACCCCAACGGATACTTTGCCATTGGACTCAGCTCAGGAGTGATTCGGACCAACATCCCACTGGATCATGAGTCTCATCCAGTCGTGGTGTTGGATGTCCAGGCTCACAGCGGCTCTCCGCCTGCCTACAGTGGCACCAAGGTGAAGGTCACCATCTCTGACATCAATGACAACAAGCCAACGTTTCCCACCTCCTCCGAGTCTATTCTTGTGCCAGAGACCACGGAGATTGGCTCTGTCATCTACACTTCTAGTGCACGGGACCAAGACAGTGGTGCTAATGGACACGTACAGTTTGACCTCATCACGGGCTCAGAGAGAACCTTCAGCATCGATCGAACTTCTGGAAAGCTGCGTCTGATTGGATCCTTGAGCTATGATCTGGCACCTCGCTACGAGCTGACAGTGGTGGCCAAGGACAGTGGTGCTCCACAGCTCAGCTCAACATTGACCCTCATTGTCCACGTGCAGCATGAGAGTGATACCGCCCCCATCTTTGACACCCTCACCTATAGGGTGGAAGTGAAGGAAAGCACTTCCATCAATCGCCGCTTTCTCCAAGTGCGTGCGCTGCGCCAGGATTCGGGAGGCGGCCATGTCACTTACCACCTGCTGCCTGCTGAAGACTCTGCTAACTTTGGCATCGTCGCTGAGAGTGGATGGCTGTTTGTGAGGAGCGCTCTGGACCGGGAGAACAGAGACCTCTTCAGCCTGACAGTGGTGGCTTCCAGCAGCGAGGGGGAGCAGACGAAGACTGGGACCACCACAGTCAGGATCTGCGTCACCGACGAGAATGACAATACACCAAAGCTCAGTGAGGACCGCTACTTCTTCACCGTGCAGGAGAACGCGGCACCGGATACCACTATTGGACGCGTCCTGGCAACCGATCGTGACCATGGGCTCAACAGCAAGCTGATTTACAGACTTCAGCCAGCGCACAGCAGCTTCCACCTCAACCCACAGACCGGTAATAGCTAACCATATAAAAATTACAGCCCAGAAACAGGCCATCTCGGCCCTTCTCGTCCGTGTTGAAACACTTGTACTCTCCTAGTCCCACTGACCTGCACTCTGCCCATAACCCTCCATACCTTGCACATCCACATACCTATCCACATTTTTCTGAAAGATAATATTGTACCTGCCTCCACTGGAAGCTCGTTCTGCACAGACCCTGCTCTCTAAGTGAAGAAGCTTCCCTTTGTGCTGCACCTAAACTTTTGCCCCCAACTCTCAGCTCATTTCCTCTTGTTTGAATCTCCCCTCTCCTCAGCTGTCAAAGTCTATCTACGTCTACTCTATCTGTCCCCCTCAACATTTTAAAGACCTCTATCAAACCCCCCCTCAGCCTTCTACGCTCCAAGGAATAAAGACCAAAATTGTTTAACATTTCTCTAGAATTTAGGTGCTGAAACCCAGGGATCGTCTGGTGAATCTCCTCTCTATTCCGTTCACCTCCTTCCTATAATGTGGTGTCCAGAACTGAACACCAAAACCCAAATTTGGCCCTATCAATGCCTTGTACAATTTTAACATGACCTCCCAACTCTTCTATTCTCTTCTAAAGGTCAGAATTCCAAAGGCCTTCTTTACTACCCCATCTCCCTGAGATTCCACCTTCAGGAAACTGTGGACCATTATTCCTAGATCTTTCTGTTCAATTGCATTCTTTAACACCTGACCATTCACCATGTGTGTCCTGTTGTGATGAGTCCGTCCAAAATGTAGCACCTCAAACACCATTTTCAACTTGCAGCCCACTCTTCTAACTTGCCCAAATCTCTCTGCAAGATTTGAAAATCTTCCTCATTATCCACAACGCGCCACCCATCTTAGTATCATCTGCATATGTACTAATCCAATTTACCACCCCATCATCTAGATCATTAATGTATATAACAAACAACAATGGACCCTGTTCCAATCCTTGAGGCCCACCTAGCCACTGGCCTCCAACCTGACAGTTATCCACCACCACCCTCTGACATCTCCCATCCAGCCACTGTTGAATCCATTTTCCTACTTCCATATTCACACCTAATGATTAAACCTTCCTAACTAACCTTCCGGGTGGGACCTGGTCAAAGGCCTTACTGAAGTCCAAAGCAACCTCGTGTCTTCTATTACCTTCCTGATTCTTTCTTGAGGATTATCTTCCATTTTTTATTCTCCTCAAGTACCTCGTTTGCTCCATGTTGCCGATACCTGCTATAACCTCTCTCTTCTTCCGAACAAGATCCCCAATATCCCTCAAAAACCAAGGTTCCCTGTGCCTGCAAACTTTGCCTTTAATCCTGACAAGAACATACAAACTCTGTACTCTCAACATTTTACCTTTGAAGGTTCTCCACTTACCTCGCATGTCCTTGTCCTAAAATAACTTACCCCAATCCACGCATTCTAGATTATTTCTCATTTCCTCAAAATTAGCCTTTCTCCAATTTAGAATCTCAACCCAAGGCTCAGACCCATCCTTCTCCATAATTAACTTGAAACTAATGGCATTATGATCACTGGACCCAAAATGTTCCCCTGTACATTCTGTCACCTGTCCTGTCTTGTTCCCCCTCACTATATTGCACTCTCTCTATAATACTGTTTTAGATAACTTTCCTGAACTCATTTGACAAACTCCAAGCCATCCAGCCCTTTTACAGTATGGGAGTCCCAGTCAATATGTGGAAAGTTAAAATCTCCGACTACCACAACCTTATTTAAAACTGAGGAACATCAGAATCTCTTGGATCATGATCATCTCTAGAATAGTACAGCCAGGAGTGGAACTGGTTCAGGCAGGGATGGAACTGGTTCAGACTGGAATACGACTGGGTCAAACTGGGATGGGACTGGGTCAGCCTGGGATGGGACTGGGTCAGACTGGGATGGGACTGGGTCAGTCTGGGTTGGGTCTGGGTCAGCCTGGGATGGGACTGGGTCAGACTGGGATGGGACAAGGTCAGTCTGGGTTGGTACTGGGTCATCCTGGGATGGGACTGGGTCAGACTAGGATGGGACTGGGTCAATCTGGGTTGGGACTGGGTCAGCCTGGGATGGGACTGGGTCAGTCTGGGTTGGGACTGGGTCAGCCTGGGATGAGACTGGGACAGACTGGGATGGGACAAGATCAGCCTGGGATGGGACTGGGTCAGTCTGGGTTGGGACTGGGTCAGCCTGGGATGAGACTGGGACAGACTGGGATGGGACAAGATCAGACTGGGATGGGACTGGGTCAGTCTGGGTTGGGACTGGGTCAGCCTGGGATGGGACTGGATCTGTAAAAACACACTGAAATGCTGAAGGAACTCAGCCAGTCTTCTCAGCGTCCGTAGGAAACAAAGATATATTGCCGAAGTTTCGGGCCTGAGCCCTTCTTCAAGGAATAAGTTACATGAGTCAGAAACTGGAAATCTCAGAATTCCGACAGTGCCGGCTGGGGGAGGAGTCCAGACCAACAAAAGGTGGTAATTGAATACGATAAGGGACGTATGAATTTATCATGTCTGTGTGAAAGGAGGCAGGGAAAAACAAGAGAGACAGAGCTGGGGGAAGGTGATAGTAAAGAAGTCGGGGGGGGGGGGGGGATGTGTGGTTTAACAGAAACTGGAGAAATCAACGTTAATGCCACCCGGTTGGAGGGGCCCAGTCGGAAGATGAGGTGTTGTTCCTCCAATTTGCAGGTTTAGTGGTTTGAAAAATGCCCCCTCCAACCAGATGGCATTAACATTGACTCCTCCAGCTTTCATTAAACCTCCCCCACTCACTTCTTCCCCCCCCCCCCCGTCGCCTTTCCCAGATCTGTCTCTCTCCCTTTTCCCTGCCTCCTTTTTCATACTGATCAATTCTCACCTGTCCCTGCAGAAGTTCTTGTTTCACTGGCTCTGGATCAGAATGAGATTGGACTGGGTAAGCCTGGGATTGGGGCTCTTCTCCCTGTTGTGGGGAACCTGTCCCAGGTATAAAGATCAGCAAGATGTGGCCATTTTTTTAAGTGATTGTCATCTCCTCTTGCAGGTGAATTGAGCTCAGTGGTGAAGTTTGACCGGGAAACTCAAGCTACCTACCAGCTGGCCGTGCTCGTTCAGGATGGAGGTTCGCCTCCACGCAGCGTCACTGGCTCTGTCTACGTGACGGTCTGGGATGAGAATGATAACGCTCCTGTCTTCACCAACGTTCCAACGGGACAGGAGCTCGTTCTTCAGGTAAAGGCGGTCGCCCTGAGCCTGGAGATCATCGAACCACATCTGCGCTGCCCCGACACACTGCCTTTAGTGGTTTGAAAAATGTCCCCAGCCAGGTACCCAGGCTAGATGAAGCCTTCCCTCGGGACAGGGCACAGCATCTCAATGTGGCGGGGTGAAGCTGCCCTGTTGCCCAGTTTGGGGCTGAGGACCCACAAGGTTTTAGGGCTGGGAAGATTACAATGTTTTCAGTTGAGGGGATCCAGGGGTTTGAAGGTGAGAGGACCCAATATTTTGGAGAACCTTAAACAATGGTTGCCCTTTTCCTTCCTTCATATGGTGTGTGGCCTGCTGAGGATTTCATCACCCTTGTGTGATGTACTCACACTAGCACCTGCAGATTTTCTTGTTCTGACATGTACTTCTGGACTTGATGATCTGATAGGGGGTGAGCAAATCATGAACGGCTACATCAGTCAATGGCCGACCAAAGTGGAGAGGAATGCTTTTCGTCAATGCTTTCCAAAGTCACTTCAAGTGGCAAATAAATTTCGGCACACATAATCTCGGGATCCTCTCTGCAATCAACACAGCTGGGTCCTGATAAACACCGCAGTTGCCAAGATTCCATGGCTGCAACGTAAAAGAAAAATGGCCATAAAATCCAGCCAGCTTGGCACATATTTACTTGGTCATCCAATCCATGACCTGAGAGCATTTGCAGAAATAAACTCTGCATGGTTAGTCATGACGATCCTTATGTTTAACTCTCTCCTGTATTGTCAGAGGAATTCACTCATTCCTCGACGATTTCAATTAGATCTTCAAAGACGGTCTCATCAAAGATGTTCAGGTGTGGCCGGGGAGGGAGGGGTAGGGTGGCTGGGGGAAGAAGGGGTGACCAGAAGAGGGAGGGGTTGAGTGGCTGGGGGAAGGAGAGGTGGCCAGGAGAGGGAGGGAGGGGTGGCTGGGGGAGGGAGGGATGGGGTGGCCGGGTGAGAGAGAGGTTTGGTGGGGACAATGAGAGCCCATCCCATCCATGCTGACCACATTGGCATTCTGGGCAAGTCCAATTTGTCTACCTTTGGTTCATCTCCTTTTGAACCTTCCCGTCCAGAAATCTGTCCAAATGTCTTTTGAATGCCAACACTTCTACAACTTCCTCTGGCAGCTGGTTCCAGATACGGACCTCCCTCTGAGTGAAAAAGTCATCCCTCAGTCCCTCTCACCTTATGATATCGGTGTATAAGACGTGACGGGTTCTCAACAGGAGGCTGAAGGGATCTTGCCTGTGGCAGTGACAAACAAGAGAGGGAACAGATCTGGGAGAGGGGGGAAGGGGGTCAGCTGAAGAGCGCAGACTGTCTGGAACACTGTCGGAGAGTGCTGGAAATGGAGTCACCGTCAGCTCTGAAGAAGTATCTACATGGTCACCTTGGAGTCGAACATAGAATACAGTACAGGCCCTTCGGCCCTTGATGTTGTGCCAACCCATATATTCCCTAAAAAAAATACTAACTCTTCCCTACCCCAAACCTTTTATTTTTCTTCCATCTATGTGCCTGTCTAAGAGTCTGTTAAATGCCCCTCATGTTCCAGCCTCCACCACCATCCCTGGCAAGGCATTCCAGGCCCCACAACTCTCTGTGTAAAAGAACTTACCCCTAATGTCTCCCCTGAACTTCCCTCCCTTCACTTTGTACACACGTCCTCTGGAGTTTGCTGATCCTGTCCTGGGGAACAGGTGCTGGGATGGAGTGGATGCAACAGGCTGAACAGCCTGTACCTGTGTGGTATGATGCACTTGAAGGTGCCTCTGGCCTCCTGAACATGCCCTGTGGACAAGCACAACAGGCTCTGGCCGTCAAGTCTGTGGGACAGTGCCTGGAAATGACTGGGTCAGGTCAACTGCGTTTGAACTGAGAAACCGAGAGGTGAATTCCAGAATTGTGCTCAGTACCAATGATGGGAGTAAAACTATGGATGAGTCTGCAGATACCATGGTTGAAGTGAAAACACGATAGCAGGTCAAACTTCAAGCAGTAAAGATAAAGATACAGAACTAATGCTTCAGGCCTGAGTCCTTCATCAAGGTGTGAAAAAATGTCGGCAGTTGCCTGAACAAAATGGTGAGGAGGAGGAGCACGGTCCCACAGGCAGGAGATAATAGGTGGAGAAGGGAGGGAGGACACAGCAGCAAACAGGGATGGGGGGACGGCTCTGTGAATGGAGAAAGAGATGGAGAGCTGGAAGAAAGGCGACAGAGGGATGGGGAAGGGAGGGGGAAACTGAGAAGTCTGTGTTAATGCCGTCTGGTTGGAGGGGGCCCAGAGGGAAGATTAGGTGTCGCTCCTCCAATCTACGGGTGGCCTTGGTCTGGCCGTGTACAAGGCCATGGACAGACAGGTCGGTGCAGGAGCTGAGTGCAGAACTGAAGGGGCTGGCCACTGGGAGGTCCCTGTCACTGATATGGACAGAATGAAGGTGCTCAGTGATCTCCGGTGTCGAGAAGACCACGATGCATTAGATGAGTCCTGGGGACACACAAACACAGTGTGGTACTAACTGTATTACATGGAAGCCAAACGGGCTGAAGTGTCAATGACGTAGTAAGAAGGTGGCCAGTGACAGTTAACACAAAGAATTGTAAATTAACAAGGGTAATGGTGCACCTGAGAGCAGAATGTGGAGGCAGGTCGAGGGGGGGGAGGTGTGGGGGGGAATGGGATTCTGGGTTACAGGAGCAAAGAGGTCACAGTGGACATTTATTAAATGAAACTGAGCTCTAACCAGTTTTCTCAAAACCCAGAAGGAGGTCTCACGGCGCCCGTAGGAAATCAGAATCAGGACTTTTGTCAAGAACTAGCCACGAAATACATCGATTCATAGGGCAAACATTCATATAAATCACCTTCCAACAATAAATAAAAATAGCGTACAAAAAGTCAAAGTGAGGCAGTGTCTGGTTCATTGATCATTCAGGAATCTGATGGCAGTGGTAAAGAAGCTTTCCTTGGCCACTGAGTGCTCGTCTTCAAGCTCCTGTATGTTTTTCCCAATTGTAGCAGAGTGGGGGTCCTTGAGGAAAGAGGCCTCTCCCTTGAGAGACCACCTCTTCTTGATGTCCTCGATGGAGTGAGGTCTGGTGCCTGTGATGTTGCAGGCCGAGTTAACAACCCTCTGGAGTTTATTCTTGTCCTGAGAGTTGGCTCCTCCGTACCAGGCCGTGATGCAACCAACCAGAATGCTCTCCAGGGGACACTTGTAGAAGTTTATGAGAGTCTTCGGTGACCTACTGAATCTCCTCAGACACTCACAAAGTACAGCTACTGGTGAGCCCTCTTCATGATTGCATCAACATGGAAGCTCCTGGACAGATCCTCGGAGACGTTGATTCCCAAGAATTGAAGTTCTTGACCCTCTCCACTACTGAGCCCTTGATGAGGACTGGGTCATGTTCCCCTGACTTCCTCCTGAAGTCCACCATCATCTCCTTGGTTTTGCTGACATTGAGCACAAGGTGGTTGTCATTACACCACTCAACGAGCTGATCTATCTCTCTCCTGTTTGCTTCCTCATTGCCAATTGTGATTCTAGTGACATCTGCGATGACATCGGCAAACTTGTAGATATCATTGGAATTGTGCCTGGCCACACAGTCATGGGTGAATAAGGAGTAGAGCAGTGGGCTAGCACATATCCTTGGGGTGCTCCTGATCAGTGAGGAGGAGATGTTTCCAAATCGTACTGACCGTGGTCTCCGATGAGGAAGTCAAGGCTCCAGTTGCGGGTGTGGGGGGGGTGGGGGGGGGAAGTTACGTTGACCCAGGGTTTGGAGCTTGTTGACCAGCACTGAGGGAAAGATATATAGCCGATGTTTTGGGCCTGAGCCCTTCTTCAAGGTAGTGAGACCAGCCAAGTTCCTCCAGCAATTCTCTGTTTTACTGCAGCCACAGTGTCTACAGACCTTCCTGGTTCACCCTCTCCAGCAATTCTTTGCTCCCAAAATGTTTTGTGTGCCTTCGTGCCATGTCCTCACGTAGATGACAACAGAGGAATCCTGATCTTGTGTTTGTCGATGTCATTGAGTGTCCCGGCTGCAGGGGCTGCACCGGCCAGCTTGCAGATGGGCAAATTGCCACTGCCTGCTTCAGTTCGGCAGGCCTCTGAGTATTTTTAGAGAACATCTCCTGTGGTTTCACCAAAATGAACAATGGCAGATTTCTTCCTCTGAAGTGAAGCAGATTGATTTTTCCGCAGTTGGGCTGTTTTATACTCACTGTTGGCAACACTTGCTTTTTATTCCAGATTTATTGAATTTATTAATTTGAAATTCCCCAGGTGCAGAGGAGGGATTTGAACTCTTGCATCTAGTTCATTAATCCAAGCCCCTGGATTTCTGGTCTGGGTCTGTGCCATGAGTTGCTCAGCTATCTTTTCCCCAACTTGTTCCAACTTCTGTGGATGTGTTCCAAGCCAGGATCCACTTTGATCTCCGTGCCTGCTGTCCCCAGTAAATATTGAGGTTGGAGCTTTTGTTTTAATTTGTGCTTTGTCAGAATGCAAGGCACGTTAACACAAAGACACCCTCAAAGTTGTTTACAGACTCTCCAGTCCTGGCTGACCTCATTCTCACCTCGTCTTCCTGCAGATTTTTGAAGGGAATTTATCGGGAAATCTGGTGACGACCCTCCAGGCCGAGGATCCAGATGAAGGGGAGAATGGGACAGTGGTGTTCTCCCTCTCAGGTAAGTGGGGACGATTCAAGATTCCTTTATTGCCATGTCATTAAAAACAGTGCAGAATTACACTGAACCTGCTTCCGTAAAAGACCCAGAGGGGGTCAGGGACCTCCAGTGCGATTTGGATCAATTGAGGGACTGGGCAGATACATGGCAAATGCACTACAATGTGGATAAATGGGAGGTTATCCACTTTGGTAATACAAACCGGAGGGCAGATTACTATTTGAATGGCAATAGATTAAGAGATGGGGAAGTGCAGAGAGACCTAGGGGTTCTTGTACACCAGTCTCTGAAGGCGAGCATGCAGGTACAGCAGGCGGTTAAAAAGGCAAATGGTATGTTGGCCTTCATATCAAGAGGGTTTGAGTATAGGAACAAGAATACCTTACTGCAGCTGTACAGGGCCTTGGTGAGACCCCACCTGGAGTATTGTGTGCAGTTTTGGTCACCTTATCTAAGGAAGGATGTTCTTGCAATGGAGGGAGTGCAGAGGCGATTCACCAGGCTGATACCTGGAAGGGCAGGAATGACTTATGAGGAAAGATTGCGCAAATTGGGATTGTACTCGCTGGAGTTTAGAAGATTGAGAGGGGATCTCATAGAGACCTATAAAATTCTGGCAGGACTGGACAGAATGGATGCAGATGGGATGTTTCCAAGGATGGGAAAATCCAGAACCCGGGGCCATGGTTTGAGGATAATAGGCAAACCATTTAGGACCGAGATGAGGAGGAATTTCTTGACCCAGAGGGTGGTGAATCTGTGGAATTCATTGCCACAGAGGGCAGTAGAGGCAGGTTCATTAAATCTATTTAAGAGGGAATTAGATCTATTTCTTCAGTATAAGGGTATTAAAGGTTACGGAGAGAAGGCGGGGACGGGGTACTGAACTTTAAGATCAGCCATGATCTCGTTGAATGGCGGAACAGGCTCGAAGGGCCGAATGACCTACTCCTGCTCCTATCTTCTACGTTTCTATGATTGGGGCACATGGGATCCAAGGAATGCAGCATGAGGTGGAGTGTGCTTGACTGGAGATCTGTGACCAGTGGCTTCTGCAAGGACCACAGGTGGGACCTCTATTACTGGTAATATGGGTTCATGACAGCTGTCCATGATTTGTCTGCCTATCTATACCTCTAGCTCTTTCCCCTGTGGGGAAAGAGGATACAAAGATCTCTGTCAATCACCACCAACCTCCTCCCTCCTCCCTCATTATCCCAGCTTAGATCCCATCAGGCCTGGGGATTTGTCCACCTCAATGCTGTTCAATACACACACGCACAATAATTGGGGCGATGCGGTTAGCACAGTGATTAGTTCCATGCTGTTACAGCGCCAGCAATTGAGAAAGGGGTTCGAATCCCGTGCTGTCCGTAAGGAGTTGTACATTTTCCCTGTGTCTGCATGGGTTTTCCCCGGGGGCTTCGGATTCCTCCCACCATTTGAAAATGTAACAGGGGTTGTAGGTTAATTGGGGGCATGGACTCATGGGCCGGCAAGGCATCATGGGCCAGAAGGGCATCACCATGCTGTACATCGAAATGTAAATTTTATAAATTATTAATCCAGGCTGCAAATTCATCTGTCTTTATCTGTTATACATCTTGCATTAAAATGAATGGACCTGCTCATCAGGCCCACTGTGTTCACTGACTGGGCCTTGTCCATCTCTGCTATTACTTGACCAAACCTTTACTCCTCTGCCAGCTGCCTTGTGCCCACCTCCTGCCACAGTTGGGCAGCTTGGTTAGTGTGGCAATTAGCATGACGCCATTTCAGCACCTGCGAGCCAGATTTGAATCCCGCACTGTCTGTGAGGAGTTTGTATGTTCTCCCCGTGTCTGCATGTGTTTTCCCTGGGGCTCCGGTTTCTACCCACCCTCTAAACCAGGGGTGTCAAACTCAAATTCACGGAGGGCCAAAATTAAAAACTTGGACTAAGTTGAGGGCCGAACTAAATATTTATTGAAAATTTTCAACAACATCTGCATGTTTTCTCTTCTTTCAACATATGTAATGTTAAACTTTAGGATATAACTTTAGGAGGATAATGTTACAGGTCAGGAGTAGGTAGCTCAAGTTCACCCTTTGCTTGACCTGAGGGAAACCTATTTGGTCCCTGTGGAGATGTAGTCGGCATTCACAGGCTGTGTCCATTTTGGCCTGCATCAGGACTCAACATTTCCTGCTCACTCCTCAGACTCTAGGCCTCTATTCACCCTCGACCCACCATCCCTCTACCTGACCAGTCCTTTACCCAACCTCTACTCACCCCTCACTCCACTCGCTCTGCCTCTACCCACCCCATCCTATACATGCCCCTCTACTGCCTCTCCCCTCAACCTGTTCCTCCCTCTACCCGTCTCTCACCCTCTAATCACCCCTCCCCTACTCGCCCTGCCCCTCCCCTTTTACCTCTTCCCTATCCACCCCTCCTTCTACTCATCCCTCCCTCTAACTGCCCTTCGCACCACCATAACTTCCCCTGCCCATTACTCCTCACCTACACCCTCTGCCCACCACTGCTTACCCACCCACTCAGGCCCAGCGCGCTGCCGATCAGCCTTTGCGGACAGCCACCATCTCTCTCTTCACGTGCAGGGCCGAACCAGCTGTCCCTGGGGTCCGCGCGGGTGCAAGCGCTGAAGGCCGTGGCGACCGGGAGAAGTGCGCTCGTGCTGTGGAAGGGCCGTCCGGTGCCAGTCGCGCGGGGCTCGCGCTGCCCGGGGGCCGTGCGCAGCCTGCCATGTCTGTCGCGTCGACAAGAAATCACAGGCGCTCGCCCATCCGCCGCACCGCTCGACAGGTGGGAGAAGTGACTGGTTGTGCGGGGAGCCTTCCAATCGGCTTGCCGGCTGATGACATCGACAGACTTCTTGTGTTACAATTTCTCGTGTTACAATGGGGAAGGATGTGCAATGAAGGGGGAGGATGGTGGGGGTGACATTACCAAAAAACAGCATCGGCTCTCGCTGCAGGGCAGGCCACCTCTAATACATTTTTGAAATGATCTTGCGGGCCAAATATAAGGGCCCACGGGCCAGAGTTTGACATGTGTGCTCTAAACTGTGAGAGGCTGCAGGTTAATTTGGGTGTAATTGAGCGGCACGGGTTTAAATGGCCGTACTTGGGATCTACCATGCACCCTCCCCTGATTAGCACACACAAACCCTGCATGGATATCGGCTCCCCCTCCATTCTAGGTGCAACCTAGCCCATTTGTCCAAGTCCCACGTGCCCATGAATATATCTGAGTGACCAAATACGTGAAGCCCTCCCTCCTGCACCAGCTCTTTAGCCACACATTCAACTGTGCCAACTTCCTATCCTTGCCTCAATGCCACATGGAGGTCTCCCTATTGACAAGAGGGGCCTCAGTACGTCAATGAAGAAATGTCTCAGCTGGTGGGACAGCTCTGACCTGCTCCTGTGGAACAGACTCAAGACTGAATGGCCTCTTCCTATGCCTGTGTCATGGGTTTAGGAGACTGTCCCAGTGTAATGGACTCAAGGAGCTAGTGGCCACTCGCTGTCTTAGTGTTTCTAGAATATCACCCACCTGTGTAATCACTGAGCTGATGGTGGGTTATCCAGGGCTGATGGTGGGTTATCGATGTCTGAAGGTGGGTTATCGATATCTGATGGTGGGTTATCGACGTCTGATGGTGGGTTATCGATGACTGATGGTGAGTTATCCATGTCTGATGGTGGGTTAACCAGGGCTGATGGTTGGTTATCCAAGGTTGATGGTAGGTTAACCATGTCTGATGGTGGGTTAACCAGGGCTGATGGTGGCTTCTGGAGGGCTGATGGTGGGTTCTGCAGGGCTGATGGTGGGTTCTGCAGGGCTGATGGTGGGTTCTGCAGGGCTGATGGTGGTTAATCCAGGGCTAATGGTGGGGTATCGATGTCTGATGGTGAGTTATCGATGACTGATGGTGGGTTATCAATGTCTGGTGGTGAGTTATCCATGTCTGATGGTGAGTTACATGTCTTATTGTGGGTTAACCAGGGCTGATGGTAGGATTTCCATGTCTGATGGTGGGTAATCCAGTGCTGATGGTGGGGTATCTGTGTGTAATGTAGTACCTGATACATGTATTTCCTTCCTTCACTCACTGCAGGATCCTGGGCCCAGCGATTCTCTCTCCACCCGACGACGGGTGAGCTCCGAGCAGCTGCTGCACTCCATCAGCATGACAGGCCAGAGTACGAGTTGATGGTGCTGGCACACGACCGCGGCCAGCCCCCTCAGACCACAGCTCTCACCATCCATATCCAGGTACGTCCTCTTCTCGCACTGGGCACTGTGACCTGTCATCACTGCATGAGAGTTCCCAGAGGCAAGCTGTGTGTTGGTGTCCCCTGACACTCCCAGTGCACCTTCTCCGGGCAGGGCGTAGGTCTGTCAGGCGGGAAGGGTGAATCTTCCCACAATCATTGTGACTGGCAGGGCAGTGTGGAGGCCACAATATTCTACAGCTAACCATCACCTTTATGGCTTTTAACCCTGACCCCTCCTTTTCGATGTTGTTGATTTTGTTGTTTTTAAAACAAATTTGTTTGCAATGTATTGACGAAAATTACTGCCTCTTTGTCTACGATGTTTTTGAACCTTCAGTGAGCACAGATGTTAATTTCAGATTACATACAAGACATCACGTACAGCCCTGAGATTCCTTTTCCTGGGGGCGCGGCAGAATCACCACTTATCGGTAGTACAAAAAAAACGGACTCAGTGTAAATATGTAACAAACTGACTGTTCAATACAGAGAGAGAGAGAGAGAGAGAGAGAAAAACAGACAATTAAATGCACAATTAAGTCCGAAAATGAGTTTGCTGTTGAGGAGTCTGATGGTGGAGGGGTAGCAGCTGTTCCTGAACCTGGTGGGGTGAGTCTTGTGGCTCCTACACCTCTTTCCTGATGACAGCAGTGAGAACAGGGCGTGTGCTGGGTGGGGTGGATCCTGGATGATTGCTGCGGCTCTCCGACAGCAACATTCCCTGTGGATGTTCTCAATGGTGGGGAGGGTTTTGCCTGTGATATGGTGCATCTGTCCAGGTGCCCTGAGCCCAGTGACCTCAGTGGGTCTCCCCACAGGTATCCTGCCCCCAGAGAGCCTCTTGTTCACAGGCAGACATTGCAGGGGCTGACGTTGACTTTCCATGTCATGGAGGAGTTGATGCAGCCCATCTCCCACAAAGTGGCTAAAGCTGCGTCCCAACACCAAGCCAAAGGTGGAGTAGTTAATATTGTGCTACCAATCAGTGGTGATTCTGCCTGGCCCACAGGAGAAAAAAACCTCAGGGTTATATGTGATGAGGAGTATGTACTCTGACAATAAATTGGATCCCCTGTGCCCTGTCCTTCTGGACCAGCCTTCCATGAGGAACCTGAACAAGAGCCTCATCGAAGACTATCTTCATCCACGTTTCTCAGTAACCTCCACAAAAATATTCTTAAGGGAGTTCCCTGCGTACAACCCCACTGATTCCCAATCAGTGCTGGCCTTTCCAAGAGATCACGTCCCATCCCCACCAACATTTTCCCACAGTCTCCCTACTACTGAGGTAAGGCTCACCACCCTGCAGCGTCCTGGTTGATCCCACCACGACGATAGCTGCCACAGTCTCCTGGACCCTCCACCCTGGGATACAGACAATGCAGAAATCTCTGTCAGAGTTCCCACAGCATCGGCCTTTCCTTCCCTGACACCCTGGGATAGAGAGCATCCGGCCCAGGGGGCATTATCATGGATTGGAGAAATTGGCCTTTCAGCCAATCCTGTGCATGCCGACCATGATGCCTCCTACCTGGGCAGAGAGGGTGTAGAAAAGATTCACAAGATGTTGCCGGAACTGAGTGGTTTTTTAGATGGAGGGGTGGTGATAAATACATGGGGAATGTAGATCAGGTGGATGGACACAGGTTAGGGAAACACAACCTGTGGAGGAACTCAGTGGGTCAACAGTAAATGGTTAACGTTTATCAACCTAAGTTGAGAAGGGAGCGATTTAAAGGGGTCCTGAGGGGCAACTGCTCCACACAGAGGGAGGTGGGTGAGAGGAGAAGGAGCTAGAGGTAGTGGTAGAAGTGGGGATAACTACAATGTTTGAAACACAGTTGGACAGATACATGGATGGGACGGTGTTCGAGGGACATGGGCCAAACGCAGACAAAGTGGGACTTTGGTTGGCACGAAGGAGTGTCTGTGTTGTAAACCTCTCTGTCCTGCTACCATGTCCTTGTCACTTTGGGTCCCGGGCTCCTGTCCCGCTCATTTAAACCACCAGGACATTCCCCCCACCCCTGCCGTCATGTCGCAAGAGAGATTCCAGTCACTGAAATGTCAGACACACAGTTCCCTGCACCAGCTCGTGAGATGCACAAGAGCAGAGGGATGTAGGGCTCGCAGGCAGCATGGTGGGCCAAAGGAGCTGTTTCTCTCCTGGACCACTGTGTACACACCCTCGCCCAGCTGAGCCAAGTAATTGGGGTGGAGAGAGTGTAACCTGATTGGTGGAGAAACACAACTTCTCCCATGTTCACTCGCATGGCCACTTGCCTTCAATAAAGCAGGTTCTTTCCCAGAAAGGTTCCACGCTGAGGGTTGACAGGAGTGGGAAGGTTTCCCTGTGACCCAGAGCTAAGGTTCAACCCTTAAACAGGGAATCCGCCTCTCCTCTCCGCTGGGAACAGTCTGCAAAGGTGGAAATGGCTCTGTAAATACAGGTTGTTGTTGCATGGAGGATGTGATCCAGAATGTTCTGTCCAGAGTAGATCATTGCCCCCTTCCCTCATTCCCTGCCCTGCCTTCCCCTCACTTTCCTCCTCTCATCTCATTGGCCTTCCAACACATTGTCCCCTCACCCCACCCAACACCTCCTCCCCCCCCACCCATCCCTTCCTCCCCTTCCAACCCACCACCTCCCCAACCATCCCTCCCCTCCCCACCTTCCCCCTCCCCGCCCCAAACACCCCCTAACCTCCCCTCCCCTCCCCACCTTCGCCCTTCCCTCCCTCACGTTGTCGCCCCCGTGTTAACTGGCTGCCTTTTCACCCCACAGGTACTGGCGTCGCCTGGCCGGCCGCACTTCACCAAGACGCTGGTGTTCCGATGCAGTGAGGGAGTGCCACTGGGCGCGGTGGTGGGCTCACTGGCGGCGGCAGGGATCCCAGTCCCAGCCTCGCTGTCAGCAGCGGGGTCCCCAGGCCCTGGACTCACCTACACCATGGTCGGAGGCACCGATGACGGCGGCCACTTCCTCGTGGAGCGCCTGACAGGTCGGCTGCGTGTTGTTCTGCCACTTGACTATGAGACGTGCCCGCGCTACCGACTCGAGGTGGCGGTGGAGACGTGGAGTGGGGACATGCCCAGCCGCACGCTGCTGCTCGTGCACGTGGAGGTGGAGGACGAGAACGAGCACGCGCCGCGTTTCGCCCACGACCCACTCACCGTGGTGGTGCCCGAGGCTGCGGCAGGCGTGCCCCTCTACACGTTCCGGGCGGCGGATGCCGATGGTCATGGCCCCAACAGCCGGGTGGAATACTCACTGCTGCACCAGGCACCCGGCCAGCCCCGGCTCCACCTGCATCCGCATACTGGGGTGCTGTCTGCCTTGGCTCCCCTCGACCGTGAGCAGGCTGCCTCCTTTGTGCTGGTGGTGCAGGCCAGCGACCAGGCGGCCGTGCCCAGCCAGCGTCGCTCTTCAGCCGTGACGGCGCGACTGCTGCTGGCCGACGACAATGATAATGCACCACGCTGGGTATCACCGGCCTCCGTCAGCGTGCTGGAGAACCGGCCACCTGGGGCCTTGCTCACCCACCTGGCAGCCCAGGATGCTGACCAGGGCGAGAATGGGCGTGTCAGCTATCGGCTGGGCTCGGCTGCCGGACACGAACACTTCCAGGTGGACGCCGACACCGGTGAGTGCAGCGCCGGGGCCACAAGGCCGTGACCCCCCAACACCAGGACCCCCCACACCAGTATTCCCCCCAACACCAGGACCCTCCCCAACACTGGGAATCCCCATACCAGTGACTTGCTAATGAAACCTGCCCCCTCAGGGTTCTCCAGATGATCACCTCTTTCTTTCAGGTCAGCACAGAGTTCCTTTTTGTTTCACTTATTCCAAGTGGAACATTAGACACCCAGTCCTCTCATCTTGCATGAACCACTAGGGCTTTGACCAGGCTATCTTCCGAATGGGCTTTCCAGCTTGTCCAGTCCCAGCTGCTCTTACCAACTATAACACTACAGAACTGATCTCTGTCTCTCTCTCTCTCTCCCTCTCTCTCTCTGACTCTCTGAGAGAAAGCCTGTTTGACTCTCTCTGCTTGCAAAATCACATGACCCTCTCAGAACATCAAGCTCTCTCCCAGACAGCAGCGGCTCCAACAAGATCTTTCATCTGTTGTAAACAACAATCCATTAGTGAAGTCTTGAGCACTCTTCAAAGCTCTTGCGAAAGCCATGGAACTGATATGTCTAGCATGGGGCAGAGCTCCAATATTTCAAATTAGATCTGTTTTAAAGTGTTTGCATGTGACCTACTCTAACAAACGTTTCCCAATTTATCTCCCAAAAACATTTCTATATACTCTATATACTCTCTCACAAGTGGCCTGGGATAGGGGTCACTGCTCCGTGTGTTACCAGGGGCCTGGGTTAGGGGCCACCACTCTATGTGTTACCAGGGGCCTGGGTTAGGGGCCACCACTCTGTGTGTTACCAGGTGCCTGGGTTAGGGGTCACCACTGTTACTAGGGGCCTGGGTTAGGGGTCACCTCTCTGTGTGTTTCCAGGGGCCTGGGTTAGGGGTCACCACTCCATGTGTTTCCAGGGACCTGGGTTAGGGGTCACCACTCCATGTGTTTCTAGGGGCCTGGGTTAGGGGTCACCTCTCTGTGTGTTTCCAGGGGCCCTGTCCATTGTCAAGGCATTGGATTGCGAAGAGCAATGTTCGTTCAATCTTTCGGTGGAAGCATCGGACCACGGCACCTTCAGCCGCACTACCGTTCAGTTCCTTCACGTTCAGGTGATCGACATAAACGATGAGCGACCGCAGTTTGAGCAGGAAACATATGAGGCCCGGATTGCCGAGAACCAACCACCGGGCACGCTGGTTTCCCAGCTGCAAGCGAATGACAGAGACCAAGGTACGTGGTGACAGCTTCCAAACCGACAGCTCCTGGGTCTGACAATTACTGGGCACTGGGCTCTGTCGTGTTGTGATGGTCCCGTCCAGCAGTGCTGGAGGCTGTCTCACTGAGAGACCATTTCACGCAGAGTCAATCAGCGAGGAATTTGGAGTCTGGAACAGAAAACAGGTCACTGAATCCGTCATCAGATGGGCTTCAGCAAACTACTCGCAGACCCAGCCTGGCCTGTCGGAAACCCAGCAGTAATAGGGACCCATAACTACCTGGCCAAACTCTGGGGCAGTGGGGATGGGGAATAAATGCTACCACAGTGCCTGAGTGGTGCGTTAACCAAACTGGAGGCTCATGACGGGGAGCAGAGCCTCGGACGGATCCTCGGCGGGAGGTTTGGGATGACTCCTCGGTGGGGGGGGTTTGGGTTGAATCCTCAATGGTGGGAGTTTGGGTTGAATCCTCGGTGGGGGTGGGGTTGGGTTGAATCCTCAGTGGAGGAGGGGTTTGGGATGAATCCTAGGTGGGGGGGTGTTTGGGTTGAATCCTTGGTGGGGGGGGAGTTTGGGATGAATCCTAGGTGGGGGGAGTTTGGGTTGACTCCTCGGTTGGGGGGGTGTGGGTTGAATCCTTGGTGGGGGGGCGGTTTAGGATGAATCCTTGGCAGGGAGGAGTTTGGGATGAATCCTCAGTGGTGACATTGGAGGGTTGTGTTTTCTATGACCCCAGGCTCCAACGGGCTCCTGACGTACGGTGGGGTCGTGGATCCGAGCTTCTCCATTGACCCTGCCTCAGGGGTTATCAGTACCAGTTGTACTTTGGACAGAGAAGAGCAGGATTTCTATTTAATCACAGGTAAAGAGCATTGGGGAATAGAGGGGGAAAAGAGGTTGGACTCTCCATTCTCCCATCTCTCCCCACCCCATCCTTCTGTCTCTCCATCCATCCTTTTTCCCTCCCTCAGTCTTTTTATCCTTATCTTTCTCTCCTCCCACTCTCTCTCCCCCTCCCTCTCCCTCTCTCCCTTACTCTTTTCCCCTTTCTCTTACTCACTCCCTTTATTTCCATCTCCTCTCTCTCTCTCCCTCTCTCATACGCCATCCTTCTCTCACACACTGACTGTCTTTTCAACGAGATAATTGGTCCTCTCACCTGCACACTGTCACTCACTCTCACGCCACCTCGCTCGCTCCCCCACCTTCTCCCCACCCCTTAGCCTTGACCCCACCCCTCACCCTTGTCTCCACCCCATCACACCCCACCCCTCATCCTTGTCCCCACCCCCTCGCACCTCGTTGTGCCCTGCCCCTTGCCCTTGTCTTCGCCCCTGTCCCCGCCCCTCACCCTTCTCCCCACCCCCTCACACCCCACCCCTCATGCCTCGCTCCTCACCCTTGTCCTCGCACCTCGCCCCTTGCCCTTGTCCCTGCCCCCTCGCCCGTCCTTGCCCTTGTCCCCGCCCCCTCACACCCCACCCCTCGCTCTTGTCCCTGCCCCATTGTACTCTCTTGCTCTCTCTCTCTCTCTCTCTCTCTCTCCTACCTCTGATTGAGTGCATTTATTTTCCAGTTTATGCTAAAGATGGTGGAATTCCTCCAAACTTTGCCACGGTGACAGTTTCCATCAGGGTTGAGGATGAAAATGACCACAGCCCCCGCTTTGATAAGGACGTGTATCAGCTGCAGGTCCCAGAAAACCAGCATCGTGTGACGCTGTTCACGATTAAGGCCACTGACCAAGACTCGGGTGAAAATGGCCGTGTGGAATATGGGTTAATTGGTGAGGAAGTGTGTCTGAAAGAGGCTGTGGATGTGGTGTGAATGGGCACCCAGCTTGTGAAAGAAACCCAGAACTATGTGATTAACGTCAAGCAGATGTGAACGTCCCTGAGAGGAAGTTGTGCGATTTCCAGTGCTTCTTCCGATACACAGAGGCTTGTCAAGCTCATCGGGAAATCATTTTGGGGACCTGAGGGGTTGGAAGGCTGCAGGGGCTTCCAGGGGAAGTGGGAGAGATAGGGACAGCTACAACGTTGAAAAAACATTGCCTAGGTCTGTGGATATGAAATGTTTAGAGGGATATGAACCAAATGGAACTAAGGCACAGGTATGGAAAGGGTTCTCACAAGTAGCATTTGACAGTTCTTGGCCTGTACTTGTTGGAATTTAGGAGATTGGGTAGCACAGACTCATGGGCCGTATGGCCCTTTACCGTGCTATATGTCTAAACGACTAAATCTCATTGAAACATTTCATATGTTGAAAGTTGTGGACAGAGAAAATGTAGAAAGGTTGTTTCCCCATGGTGGGAGAATCCAGGACAAGAGGGAACAACTTTAGGAGTGAAGGGCGTCCGCTCAGAACAGAGATGGGGAGGAATTTCTCCATTCAGAGGGCAGTGAATCTGTGGAATTTGTTGCCACGGGTGGTGGTGGAGGCTGGGTCATTGGGTGTATTTAAGTCAGAGATTGATAGGTTCTTGATTAGCCAGGACATCAAAGGTTATGAGGAGAAGGCCAGGCAGTGGGGTTGAGTGGGGAAATGGATCGGCTCAAGACTGAGTGACAGGGCAGACTTGATGGGCTCAGTGGCCTATTTCTGCTCCTATCTCTTATGGACATAACAATGTGAAACAACAGAGGGACCTTTGGGGTCCAGGTCCCTGAAATCCCTCAAGGTTGCCACGCAGGTTGACAGGAGATGCACGGTACCCTGGCCCTCATTAGTTGGGGGATTGAGTTCAGGAGCCAGGAGGTACTGTTGCAGCACTAATAACCTCCGGTGTGTTGCTTTAATTTCTGGTTGCCTCTGTGTTGGGAGGAGAGAGTTCAGCAGGTCCGAGAGATAACGAATCTGAACATAGGCTAAGAACAGAGATTAACAGGAGGGTTAAACACACAGCCCCCCACCACCCCCCACCTCTCTCTTAGCAGTCATGACACACTAATAAACAGGAACCTAATCACCATGTTGTTTAGGACAACCTGAAACTTAAAATTTTCACCTTAAAGTCGGGGTCATCCCATACAAATGGTCTAAAATTCCTACCTTGATGAAGGTATCCACACGGCCTCCATCTTCCCACTGGCTCCGACACAATCTCGCGCATGCCCCATTAATTATTTGCGAAGTCTCAGTGCTCCTCCGTGGGATCGATCTACCCAGTCTGACTGCTGACGGCTCTATACAAGCTTTAAACTGCCCGATACAGGAGCCGACAGTGGTTTATTTTAAAATATCCGAATAAAATTTAAATGATAATTGGTTATTAAAATATTGCGATTTGCTTTTAACAGAGTCAACCGGTAAGTGCCAGATTTTGGAGGGAGGCATTGATCAAAATGAACATTTTAGATGGAAATGCTGGGTCGTCCTATACCACAGTGTACATGGTGCACCAAACTAGTATATCCCATGAACCTGGTCTCCTCATGGTCCATGGCTTGGGATCTGGGGCAGGCCCAATGCAGCCTGTCCTCCAGTGGTCTTGGGGGAGCAGCAGGTAGAGCGATTTGCTCCACGTGGTGATCTCTTACAATGCAGGGTCCACGCATTTGAACTGAGAGGATCAATCGCACATCAGCCTAACTGTGGGCAGATCTAACCAGTGATTGGCACCTGGAGGACCAATCACACATCAGCTGTGAGGGCCAATAACACATCAGCCTCATAGGTGGGCAGATTGGCCGGCTGGAAAGATAATGTGACCCTCCCATTACATCTTCATGACAGGAAGGATGTGGAAGCTGTGGAGAAGGGCAGAGGAGATTTACCAGGATGTTGCCTGGATCGGGAAACAAGTCTGATGAGGCAAGATTAGTAGAGCTGGGACTTTTCTCTTGGAGCATTGAAGGATGAGAAGAGACTTTATAGAGGCATAGATGGGGTGGACAGTCAGCACCTGTTTCCCAGGATGACATCTGTACAAGGCGAGGGGAGGAAAGTTTAGGGGAGATGAGTTGTGTTTTACACAGAGGATGGTGGGGCCTGGAATGCATTGCCAGGGGTGGTGGTGGAGGCTGGAACAATAGGGACATTCAAAAGACCCTTCAACAAACACATGGATGCAAGAAAAATAGAGGGTTCTGGGTTTAATGTACGCAAGGATTAGACTGTAATGGAACAGCCTTTTCATGACTCAGAGCAACATCATCAACTGTGCTACAAGGTTCAACATTCACACTAGCTTGAATCGACAACCTTGTTGGCATGGGCAAGATGGGTCATCCACGTACCTGCCTAAATTCTTCTTAAATCTTAAAATTGAGCCCACATTCACCACTTCAGCTGGCAGTTCGTTCCACACTCCCACCCCTCTCTGTGTGAAGAAGATACCCCTCATGTTCCCCCTAAACTTTTCCCCTTTCACCCTTAACTCCCCATGTCCTCTGGTTTGTATCTCGCATCCACTCAAAGGAAAAAGCCAATCTACATTTACTCTGTCTGTCCCCCTCATAATTTGAAATACCTCGATCAAATCTCCCCTCATTCTTCTACACTCCAGGGAATAAAGTCCTCACCTGTTGAACCTTTCCCTGTAACTTAGTTCCTGAAGTCCGGGCAACATCCTAGTAAATCTTCTCTGCACTCTTTCTATCTTATTCATATCTTTCCTGTAGTTTGGTGACCAAAACTGCACACAATATTGTAAATTGGGCCTCACCAATGTCTTATACAACTTTACCATAACATCCCAACTCCTGTACTCAATATTTTGATTTTTGAAGGCCAATATGCCAAAAGCTCTCTTTACAACCCTGTCCACCTGTGATGCCTCTTTCAGGGAATTGTTTATCTGTGTTCCCAGATCGCTGATGTCTGGAAACATTCCCCACACTCCCTCCCACCCCTTCAGATCCTTAACCTGCTGTGGAACCACTTTCTTTGTTTTAGCCTGGGCAGAGAAACCCATCTTTACCCACATTTTAAACCTGTTGGTGAGATTTCTTGTTGCCCAGAATTCATGCACTCAGTGGCTCTCCTGTGACACAAGGAAATGTGGACCTTTCTCCAACTGATCTGTTCATTTGTCCTGAACTTTCAACACTAGTGAAATATTCCAACATTTTGCTGGATGACCTCTGCCCCTCCCCAGTTCTCTCTCTGTGTCCTGTGATATGCCTTCCCAGTCTGTCGGCTCCATCTGTGGCCAAGCTCGTCCCCTGAGCCCCTTCTGCCAAACACCCCTGGTGTCTGACACCCGCAACCACTCCACTCTCACCTGGCTCAATCACCCACTTGTCTCTCTGCCCCCCCCCCCCCCCCCCCACAACTCCACCCCATCCCCTCACCTAACACCTGCTGGCCCATCTTTCCTCTTTATACTGGCCATCTCCCCTCTCCACAGTCAGTCCCCAACCCAAAAATGGACAATTTCTCCCCCCACAGATGCTGCTCTACCCACTGAGTTTCCCCAGAGGTTTTGTTTCTCGGTCCAGAGTGTCTCCCCAGCCTTTTATTCCCACTCCTGCCAGTGAAGGGAAGGGTCCTGTTATCATCTGATCCACTTACTGACGCAAGTAGCCCTCCATGTGCCTCTATCCCTCCCTCCACGTTCTCCCATCACTAGGACTTGGTGGGGGTGTGTGTGGATATGTGTATGCGTGTGTGTGTTTTCTGTGAGTGAGTGGGTGTGGGTGTGTGTGTGTGTGACTGTGTGTGTGTGTGTGTGTGTGTGTGTGTGTGTGTGAATGGGTCCCAAGGGTAACGAGTGTGAGCACAGCTGATTGAACAGTAATTTTTATTTACATGTGTAGGGGGGGTCATAACGAGTAAAAGATACTCACATACACACACTTGTCGGATTAAACAATACACTCACAACCACTCGCGGGTAGAAGGCTTTACAATCAAGTTACTGCATGCGATACCCGCCAGCCCCTGATATCCCTGGCAGGCACGGCTCTGATCTAATGAAACTAGGGACACTAGGCCCACAATACCACAGCTCCCAGCCCTTTGTCTGCGTACATCTTTCCAACGGTCCTCCAGCATTGCCCATGGTTCCCATCCTGGACTGGAGTTCGACTTCGTCCCAGAAGAGAAAGAGGGAAATGGTCGACATGTGGTAGGCTTTATAGAGGCATCGGCTGGAAGGTCCGGCTCAGGTATCGATAAGGAGCCAATAACCAGGTGTTCACTGACCTGTGGGCAGGACTCGACTTTGATTGGCAGCTGAGGTGACTTCCAACTAGGTTCCAGACGACCATCCCACCGAGCCACTATTAAATCCAGCCTTGAGCACATGTGGAACTTACAGATCAACACACAGCCTGCCAGGGGAACCCAGCGTCAATGGCAGCAAGGTCGTCGTTTTGAGCCAGACCCCTTCATCGAGGCTGTGGAAATGTCATAGAGAAGCTGGTGTACATAGCACAGGGGCCCGAGTGGGACTGGTGAACCAGGGGCAGAGGCAGGGAAGTTGCAGAAGGGAGAGGGGCAAGAGGAATCCCACATGGGGGAACGGGATGCTGGTGTCTGGATCTGATCTGTGGAGAAGGCGAGGATGGTGGGACAGAGAGAGGGAGGTGGAGCAGATGAGACAGTGGAAGAATCCAGTGGGGAGGAAGGGGTAGGGATGGGATGTCATCAAATAGGAAGGAGGATGAAAATGAGTGGGGTCTGGGTGGGAAAGGGGAAGAGCAGAAGGGGAACAGAGATGAGAGTAGCTCATTACCGGAAATTGGAACATTCTGTGTCCAAACCAGTGGGACGTCTGCACTGTATTACACACAGTGTTTCCCTGGGAAACTGCCAATAAACACAGCAAATATAAGGTGTTGTTCCTCAGTTTACAAATTCAAATGTTTCATTCGACTACCAGTAGAACCCAACAGAACATCGTTCTCTGGTCCACAGGGCAGAATTCGCAGACACGCATGACACACATATGTACAGATATTAAAATAAATATTATTAATAAATAATTATTACATTGGACCTCACTCTGGGAGTGGAAGACAGACAGGTCAGGGTGGGAACGGGAGGGGGGTTGAAATGGCAGCAACTGGAAGATCAGGATGGTCATTGTGGACAGAATGCAGTTGCTCTGTGAAACAGACCCCAAGTCTCCGTTGGTCTCACCGACGTTGAGGAGGCCACACCGGGAGCACCGAGTGGAGTTGGTGAGGTTGGACGGGATGACTCTTTGCCTCATCTGGAAGGGTTGGTTGGGACTCTGCATGGTCATTGGGGGGGGAGGAGGAAGTGTTTCACCTGTAATTGCATGGGAAAGTACTGGGGATTATGGAGAGATGGGGAGGGACGAGCGGACAAGGGAATCATGTCAGGGATCCCTGCAGAAGGGAAGTGGTGGGAGGATTAGATGTATCTGGTAGTGGGGTCTAGCTGCATCTGGTGGAACTATCGCAGGGTGATGTGCTGAACCCATTTCCACCCTCTGCCATGGATCAAATGAATCTTTACAACTTTACCAGCCTGCTATGTGGGATCACGTCTGCACCTTCTGTGATGTGCTCCCCAAACTGTAGACCAACTCAATCAACCCTGGAGTGAAATGTCATCCAAAGCCGTGCCAATAAATCTCTCGGCGCCAGTTGGCACTGGCCCATCTCTGATGGGTGGTAACCAGAACTGAACACAATGCCCCATTGTGATCTGATTCATATTTTGTACAAACTAGGCAGAAAAGATTCTTCCTAATAAAAGGAGCTCTGGTTTTGAACATTGTGTTTGATTGGGACAGGATTGGTTAAAGGAGAGAGTGATGGGTGGGAGCAGGTTTTTTTCAGGCTGTGTCGCAAAGGGTCATTACTCCACCTTGAGGGAAGAGACCAGATCCATTGTGTCCAAGTTGATCTGTGGGGAAAGGGACAAGATACCCCACATGGTGTCTCCGCTAGACGGCAAACGGAGAGAGCAGGACATTAGTGGAAGGGAGAGAGGCTGCAGAAGGAATGGTGTCCGCATATTGGCAGATGCAATGTGGCCCTTCCTGCAGAAAGGGTGGGAAGTCATGCTCCATGTGTCTGGAGCTTCCAGTGTGCTCACACTGGAAGCTGTGGAGAAGGTACATGGGACAAGCTCTGGGATGAGGGGTTGATGAATGTGGAGCGGGCCACTCCGATACCCTTTATGGATTCAGAAAAAGGAATGGTCTCATTGAAACTGACAAGATTCTGTAGAGAATTCCAGCCCTGTCTATAAGGAGTTTGTTCATTCTCCCAGTGTCAGCATGGATTTCCACCGGTTTCGTCCCACCCTTCAAAATGTACAGGAGGTTGTAGGTTAATTGGGGTAATTGGCCAGCATAGGTACATGGGCTGGAATGGCCTGTTACCCCGCTGCATGTCTAAAGTTAATAAATTTTTAAAAGTGGAAGGGTGAGCCGTGAGGAGATGTTTCACTGGGAAGAGAAACTGGAGACAAGGATGAACTTCAGCATGAAGGACGTACGGGAGGGAACATTGAGGGAGGTCTTGGGGCTGGAGAATGCAATGGGGACAAGCACTTTACATCCATGCACTTGCTCTGCAATAACTGCCGCTTCTCCTTCCAGAAGGTGATGTGAACGGACACTTTACCATTGACCGGAACAGTGGAATCTTATCCACAAATGGTGGTCTGGATAGGGAATCCATTGCACTCTACACCCTGACCGTTGTTGCGTGGGATCATGGAAATCCTCAACGCAGCAGCTCTGTCTCAGTGCTGGTACACGTCTTGGACATCAATGACAATTCTCCCACCTTCCAGGAGTCCAGCTATGTGGCGGAGGTCCCGGAGAACAGTGCTGTTGGGTCTGTGGTTGTACAGGTGTTTGCATCTGATGTTGACGTGGGCTCCAATGGAGAGGTCTTCTATTACCTGAGCAGGGAGTCGCTGGGCATGTTCAGCATTGACAAGGTGGGGAAGGTCAGCACGGCCATGCCCCTGGATCGGGAGAAGCAGACAGCGTACACTTTCCTGGTACAAGCTGTGGACTCTGCGCCCTCCGATCCGAGGAGTTCCAGCACTTGGGTGGAAGTCATCGTGAAGGACGTAAATGACAATTCTCCGCACTTCCTCACTGACCCACTCATCGTCAACATCTCCAAACACACTCCGGTCAACCAGGTGGTGGCGACCATGAAGGCAGAGGACAAGGACTTTGGTGCCAATGCCTCTATATTCTACCGCTTCTCTGCCATGGTGGCTGGATTTGGCATCAACTCCTTCACTGGGGAGATCCGGCTGATGAGGTCAGCTGGCACCATGAGCCTGCGTGAGCGCACACTGTTTGTGGTAGCGACGGACCAAGGCTCACCCGCTCGCTCCGCCACCGGCGTCGTGATGGTTCACCTGAGGGAGGAGCGCTACCGGGGCCTTCGCTTCAGACGCAGCATCAGCGATGTGGTGCTGGCCGAGAACTCCACACCAGGTAATGGTCCCGGCCCAAACCTTGCAGCTGCGCATCACGCATGACACGCCACACACCCCACCTTGACACGCCACACACCCCACCATGACATGCCACACACCCCACCTTGACACGCCACGCACCCCACCTTGACACGCCACACACCCCACCATGACATGCCACACACCCCACCATGATACGCCACACACCCCACCATGACACGCCACACACCCCACCTTGAAACGCCACACATCCCACCATGGTAAACTGATTCTGACATCTCTGCTTCTCACAAGCTTCCTACTTCTATCGAGCCACACCCACCTGTGCCTCTCGGGAGAAGCAATCCCAGAGCATCCACTCCAGTCCTCCAGCCCAGCCAGCCCTCAGTCCATCATGTTGATACCATGTCTGGCTCAATACCCTGTGCTGAACAGAACTACGCACAACACTCGTAGCACTGGAACACGAGATCCTACCCAGTATGCAGGCCTCAGCAATGATTGCAAAGGTTCTCCATCCGTATACACTCTGCCAGTTTCCTGAGTAAATACTGATGCAAAAAAACTGTTTGCGATCTTCCCCCATCTCGTGAGACTCCACACGTAGACGACCACTCGGACCCTCTAGGGGACCAATTTTGTCCCTTACTATCCTTTTACTCTTAACATACCTGTAGAAACCCTTCGGGTTTATCTTCACATTATCTGCCAAAGCAACTTCATGTCTTCTTTTTGCCTTCCTCATTTCCTTCTTGAGTATTTTCTTACATTTTCTATTCTCTTCAGGTACTTCATTTGCTCCTTGTTGCCTATACCTGCCACACACCTCTCTCTTCTTCTTAACCAGATCGCCAATATCCCTTGAAATCAAGGTTCCCTGTGCCTGTTCTCTTTGCCTTTAATCCTGACAGGAACATGCAAACTCTGCCCTCTAAGATCTCACCTTTGAAGGCCATCCACTTGCCGGACACATCCTTGCCAGAAAACAACTTATTCCCATCCACTCTTCCTAGATCCTTTCTCATTTCCACAAAATTGGCCTTTCTCCAATTTAGAATCTCAACTCGAGGACCAGATCTATCCATATCCATAATTAACTTGAAACTAATGGTATTAAGGTCACTGGACCCGAAACCTTTGCCTACACATGCATCTGTCACCTGACCTGTCTTGTTCCCAATAGGAGATCAAGTACTGCATCCTCTCCAGCTGGTATCTTTATATATTGATTCAGAAAACTTTCCTGAACACATTTGACAAATTCCAAGCCATCCAGCCCTTTTACAGTATGGGAGTCCCAGATGATATTTGTAAAGTTAAAATCTCTGTCAACCACAACTTTCTGCTTCTTACACTGGACTATTATCTCTCTACAGATTTGCACCTCCAATTCTCTCTGATATTGGGCGGTCTATAATACAACCCTATCACTGTGGTCTCACCTTTCCCATTCCTCAGCTCCACCCATGGCCTCCTCTGGGTTGTCCTGACTAAACACACCTGTGATATTTTCCCTGACAAGCAATGCCACTCCTCCCCCCTTCATCCCTCCCCCTCTATCACATCTGAAACAACAGAACCCCGGAACATTGAGCTGCCAGTCCTGCCCCTCCTACAACCAAGTCGTAATAATGTCGTAATCCCACCTGCCAATCCGCACCCTAAGCTCATCTGCCTTTCCAACAATTCTCCTCGCATTGAAATAAATACACCTGAGAACATTTCTGTCCCGTACCACCCTTTGATTCCTGTCTATACCTGCAGTCCTCACATGACCTTTATCCTCCTCCTTCTCACTAACTGCTCTAACATTCTCTGCATCTCCTCTTTCACATGATGATGTGCATCAGGATAGAACCATAGAAAGTTGAAGCACAGAAAAGAGGACATTCGACCCTTCTGGTCTGTGCTAACCAATAAAACTAGCTAGTCTCACTGACCTGCTCCCATCCATGTATTTATCAATTTATTTTTAAAGCTCAAGATTGAATCTGCATTCACTACGCCAGATGGCAGCTCATTCCACACTCCTACTGCTCTCTGAGTGAAAAATGTCCCCCTAATGTTCCCCTTGTACCCCTCCCCTTTCAGCCTAAAGCTATGACCTCTCGTATTGACCTCCCCCACTCTAAATGGGAACATCCCACTCACATCTACTCTGTCTATACCCCTCATAATCTTATAAACCTTGTTCAAGTCTCCCCCCATCCTTCTTCGTTCCAAAGAGTATAGTCCTAACCTGTTTAATCTTTCCCGGTAACTCGACTCCTGGAAACCCGGCAACATCCTCATAAATCTTCTCCACACTCTTTCAATCTTATTGGTATCTTTCCAGCTGCTGGGGGACCAGAACGGTACACAATATTCTAACTATAGCCTCACCAATTACTTGAATAACTTCAACATAACATCCCAACTCCTATACTCAATACAGGCCAAGATGCCAAAAGCTTTCTTTACAATCCTGTCCACTTGCAACGCCACCTTGTATTCCCAGATCCATTTGCTCCTCCGCTCTCCTCAATGGCCAACTATTTACCGTGTACGTCCTACCCTGATTCGCTCTGCCAAAGTGCAACACTTCACACTTGTCTGAATCAAATTCCATCAGCCATTTATTCTTCTACTCACCATTATAACCATAAAACCATATAACCACTTACAGCACAGAACAGGCCAGTTCGGCCCTCCTAGTTCATGCCGTAACAAATCCCCACCCTCCTAGTCCAACTGACCAGCACCCGGTCCATACCCCTCTAGTCCTCTCCTATCCATGTAACGATCCAGTCTTTCCTTAAATGTAACCAATGATCCCGCCTCGACCACGTCTGCCGGAAGCTCATTCCACATCCCCACCACCCTCTGCATAAAGAAATTTCCCTTCATGTTCCCCTTATAATTTTCCCCCTTCAATCTTAAACCATGTCCTCTAGTTTGAATCTCCCCCACTCTTAATTGAAAAAGCCTATCCACATTTACTCTGTCTGTCCCTTTTAAAATCTTAAACACCTCTATCAAGTCCCCTCTCAATCTTCTACGCTCCAGAGAAAAAAGCCCCAGTCTGCACAACCTTTCCCTAGAACTCAGACCCTGAAATCCTGTCAACATTCTCGTGAACCTTCTCTGCACTCTCTCTATTTTGTTTATATCTTTCCTATAATTTGGTGACCAAAACTGCACACAGTACTCCAAATTTGGCCTCACCAATGCCTTGTACAATTTCATCATAACCTCCCTACTCTTGAATTCAATACTCCGATTTATGAAGGCCAACATTCCAAATGCCTTCTTCACCACACCATCTACCTGAGTATCAGCCTTGAGGGTACTATTTACCATAACTCCTAAAACCCTTTGTTGCTCTGCACTCCTCAATTGTCTACCATTCAATGTATATGACCTATTTAGATTTGCCTTTCCAAAATGTAGCACCTCACATTTATCTGTATTAAATTCCATCAGCCATTTCTCAGCCCACACCTCCAGCCTTCCTAAATCACCTTTTAATCTACGATAATCTTCCTCACTGTCCACAACACCACCAATCTTTGTGTCATCCGCAAACTTGCTTATCCAATTCTCCACCCCGACTTCCAGATCGTTAATATATATAACAAATAATAGTGGACCCATGACCGAGCCCTGAGGAACTCCACTAGTCACTGGCCTCCAATTGGACAAACAATTTTCTACCACTACTCTCTGACACCTCCCATCCAACCACTGCTGAATCCATTTCACTACCTCCTTATTTATACCTAATGCCTCCACCTTTTTTCCTAACCTCCTGTGGGGAACTTTGTCAAAAGCTTTACTAAAGTCTAAATAGACAACATCCACAGCTTTCCCTTCATCAACCTTTTTTGTAACCCCCTCGAAGAACTCAATCAGGTTTGTCAAGCATGATCTACCCCTGACAAAACCATGCTGATTACTCCCTATCAATCCTTGTACATCCAAAAATTTGTAAATAGCATCCCTCAGAACACTTTCCATCAACTTGCCCACCACAGACGTCAGACTCACAGGCCTATAATTCCCAGGTTTACATTTGGACCCTTTCTTAAACAGCGGAACCACATGCGCCGTCCTCCAATCCTTTGGCACTACCCCCGTGGTCAGTGACATCCTAAATATCTCTGTTAATGGCCCCACTATCTGTGCACAAGCCTCCCTGAGTGTCCTAGGGAATATTTTGTCCGGTCCCGGAGATTTATCCACCTTTATCTTTTTCAACACAGCCATCACTACCTCCTCGGTTATCCTTATATGCTTCATGACCTCCCCACTATTTTTCTTTACCTCAACTGGTTCAATATTTTTTTCCCTAGTGACATTTTCCAAATGTCATTAGATATGGGGATTGTGCCGGAGGATTGACGCATTGCGCATGTGGTTCCGTTATTTAAAAAGGGTTCAAGGAAGCCTGGCAATTATCGGCCTATATGTTTGACGTCTGTGGTAGGTAAATTAATGGAGAAAATTCTTAGAGATAGTACTTATAAACATCTGGATAGACAGGGTCTGATCAGGAGCACTCAACATGGATTTGTGGGAGGAAGGTCCTGTTTGACCAATCTGATTGAATTTTTTGAAGAGGTGACTAGGAATGTGGATGAGTGTAGCGCAGTGGATGTTGTCTATATGGACTTCAGTAAGGCCTTCGATAAGGTACCACGTGGAAGGTTAGTTAGGAAGGTGCAGTCTTTAGGTATAAATTTTGAGATAGTCAAATGGATTGAACATTGGCTGAAAGGGAGAGGCCAGAGAGTGGTAGTGGATAATTGTCTGTCAGGTTGGAGGCCAGTGACCAGTGGTGTGCCTCAAGGATCTGTATTGGGCCCATTGTTGTTCGTTATTTACATTAATGATCTAGATGATGGGGTGGTGAATTGGATTAGTAAATATGCAGACGATACTAAGATAGGTGGAATAGTGGATAATGAAGAAGGTTTTCAAGGATTGCAGAGGGATTTGGGCTGCTTAGAAAAGTGGGCTGAAAAATGGCAGATGGAATTTAATGCTGATAAGTGTGAGGTGCTTCATTTTGGTAAGAAGAATCAGAACAGGACATACGTGGTAAATGGGAGAGCATTGATGAATACAGAAGAGCAGAAAGATTTAGGAGTAACGGTACATCGTTCCCTGAAGGTAGAAACTCACGTGAATAGGGTGGTGAAGAAGGCTTTTAGTATGCTGGCCTTTATCAATCATTGCATGGAATATAGGAGTTGGGAGGTGATGTTGAGATTGTATAAGACGTTGGTGCGGCCTAATTTGGAGTTCTGTGTGCAGTTCTGGTCGCCTAATTATAGGAAGGATATAAACAGAGTGGAGAGAGTGCAGAGAAGGTTTACCAGAATGTTACCTGGGTTTAAGCATCTAGAGTATAGGGAGAGATTGGACAGATTAGGTCTTTATTCTTTGGAGCGTAGAAGGTTGAGAGGGGATTTGATAGAAGTATTTAAGATTATGAAAGGGATAGACAGAGTGGATGTGGATAGACTATTTCCGTTAAGAGGAGGAAAGATTAAAACAAGAGGACATGAGTTAAGAATTAAGGGGCAGAGGTTTAGAGGTAACATGAGGGGGAAATTCTTTTCTCAGAGAGTGGTAGACGTGTGGAATGAGCTTCCGGGAGAAATAGTGGCGGCGGAGTCAATTGTATTATTTAAGAAAAGGTTGGACAGGTATATGGATGAGAAGAAGATGGAGGGTTATGGGCATTGTGCAGGGAGGTGGGACTAGAAAGGGGTGTTTGGTTCGGTGCGGACTAGAAGGGCCTAATGGCCTGTTTCCGTGCTGTAATTGTTATGTTATGTTATGTTATGAATACCGAGGCAAAGAAATCATTCAAAATTTCACCCATTTCCTCTGACTTCTCACTTAGCCTACCCTCGCTATCTACAAGGGGTCCAATTTTATCCTCACTAATCTTTTACTTTTAATGCACCTATAGAAACCCTTTGGATTTATTTTTACTCTGTCTGCCAAAGCCTTTCTAATTTCTTTCTTAAGATTCCTTCTACACTCCTTGTAGTCCTCCTTCAACTTCTCTGCTCCCTGCTCTTTATACCTCTTGTACACCTCCCTTTTTCTCCTAACCAAATTTCCAATATTCCTCGAAAACCAAGCCTCCCTATGACTTCCAGCCTTTCCTTTGATCCTCACTGGGACATAACTACTCTGTACCCGCAAAATTTATTTTTTTGAATATCCTCCATTTTTCATTTACGCCCTCACCTGAAAATATCCTGTCCCACTCAATACTCCCCAAATACCTTCTTATTCCTTCGAAATTTGCTCTTCTCCAATCCAGAACCTCAACTTTAGGCCCCTCCTTGCTCTTCCCTAAAACTACCTTAAAACTAACAGAATTATGATCACTAGACCCAATTGGATCTCCAACATTAATGTCTGATACCTGACCTAGCTCGTCCCCTAACAAAAGATTCAGTATTACACCGTCCTGAGTTGGTTCTTCTACTAATTGATTCAGAAAACAATCTTGAACACATTTAACGATCTCTAGCCCATCCAGCCCTCTAACTGTATGGGTATCCCAATCAATGCAGGGGGGTGGGGAACAGAGGGTGAGAGCAGTGTCCAGGGAGTATGGCCACCTAGCTAGGAATAAAAAAGATAACAAAGGTAGGATGGAGATTAGGGTAGAAGGTAAAAAAGAGAATATATGTGAGGGTCATTCTCTGAGATGCATATATTTTAATGCAAGAAGCATAGTGAACAAGGTAGATGAGCTGAGAGCATGGATAGATACTTGGGGTCACGATATTGTGGCAATTAGTGAGACCTGGCTACAGGAGGGGCAGGACTGGCAACTTAATGTTCCAGGATACATTTGTTTTAGATGTGATAGATCAGGGGGTAAAAAAGGAGGAGGAGTTGCTCTGCTTGTTAGGGAGGACATTACTGCCGTGAGGTGGCAGGATGGTATGGAGGGATTGACCAGTGAGGCTGTTTGGGTGGAATTGAGGGGTGGAGGAGGCAAGAGGGTGCTAATAGGGGTGTATTACAGACCACCAAATGGGCCAAGGGAATTAGAGGAACAAATTTGTAGGGAGATAACGTATATGTGTGAAAATCATAGGGTAGTGATCATGGGAGATTTTAACTTCCCACACATTGATTGGGATACCCATACGGTTAGAGGGCTGGATGGGCTGGAGTTCGTTAAATGTGTTCAGGATTGTTTTCTAAATCAGTTAGTAGAAGAACCGACTCAGGGTGGTGTAATACTGGATCTCCTGTTAGGGAACGAGCTAGGTCAGGTAGCAGACATTAATGTTGGAGAACCAATTGGGTCTAGTGATTATAATTCTGTTAGTTTTAGGGTAGTTTTAGGGAAGAGCAAGGAGAGGCCTAAAGTTGAGGTTCTGGATTGGAAAAGAGCAAATTTCGTAGGAATAAGAAGGGATTTGGGGAGTATTGAGTGGGACAGGATATTTTCAGGTAAGGATGTTAATGAAAAATGGAGGATATTCAAAAAAGAAATTTTGAGGGTACAGAGTAGTTATGTCCCAGTTTGGATCAAAGGAAAGGCTGGAAGTCATAGGGAGGCTTGGTTTTCGAGGAATATTGGAAATTTGGTTAGGAGAAAAAGGGAGGTGTACAAGAGGTATAAAGAGCAGGGAGCTGAGAAGTTGAAGGAGGACTACAAGGAGTGTAGAAGGAATCTTAAGAAAGAAATGAGAAAGGCCAAAAAAAGGCATGAAGAGGCTTTGGCTGACAGAGTAGAAATAAATCCAAAGGGTTTCTACAAGTACATTAAAAGTAAAAGATTAGTGAGAGATAAAATTGGACCCCTTGTAGATAGCGAGGGTAGGCTGAGTGAGAAGTCTGAGGAAATTGGGGAAATTTTGAATGATTTCTTTGCCTCGGTATTCACTAGGGAAAAAAATGTTGAACCAGTTGAAATAAAGAAAAATAGTGGGGAGGTCATGAAGCATGTAAGGATAACCGAGGAGGTAGTGATGGCTGTGTTAAAAAATATAAAGGTGGATAAATCTCCCGGACCGGACAAAATATTCCCTAGGACACTCAGGGAGGCTAGTGGACAGTTAGTGGGGCCATTAACAGAGATATTTAGGATGTCATTGACCAAGGTGGTGGTACCAAAAGATTGGAGGGTGGCGCATGTGGTTCCTCTATTTAAGAAAGGGTCCAAATGCAAACCTGGGAATTATAGGCCTGTAAGTCGGACGTCTGTGGTGGGCAAGTTGATGGAAAGTGTTCTGAGGGATGCTATTTACAAATTTTTGGAGGTACAAGGATTGATAGGGAGTAATCAGCATGGTTTTGTCAGGGGTAGATCATGCTTGACAAACCTGATTGAGTTCTTCGAGGGGGTTACAAAAAAGGTTGATGAAGGGAAAGCTGTGGATGTTGTCTATTTGGACTTTAGTAAAGCTATCGACAAAGTTCCCCACAGGAGGTTAGGAAAAAAGGTGGAGGCATTAGGTATAAATAAGGAGGTAGTGAAATGGATTCAGCAGTGGTTGGATGGAAGGTGTCAGAGAGTAGTGGTAGACAATTGTTTGTCCAATTGGAGGCCAGTGACTAGTGGAGTTCCTCAGGGTTCGGTCCTGGGTCCACTATTATTTGTTATATATATTAACGATCTGGAAGTAGGGGTGGAGAATTGGATAAGCAAGTTTGCGGATGACACAAAGATTGGTGGTGTTGTGGACAGTGAGGTAGATTACCGTAGATTAAAAGGTGATTTAGGAAGGCTGGAGGTGTGGGCTGAGAAATGGCTGATGGAATTTAATACAGATAAATGTGAGGTGCTCCAGTTTGGAAAGGCAAATTTAAATAGGTCATATACATTGAATGGTAGACAATTGAGGAGTGCAGAGCAACAAAGGGATTTAGGAGTGATGGTAAATAGTACCCTCAAGGCTGATACTCAGGTAGATGGTGTGAAGAAGGCATTTGGAATGTTGGCCTTCATAAATCGGAGTATTGAATTCAAGAGTAGGGAGGTTATGATGAAATTGTACAAGGCATTGGTGAGGCCAAATTTGGAGTACTGTGTACAGTTTTGGTCACCAAATTATAGGAAAGATATAAACAAAATAGAGAGAGTGCAGAGAAGGTTCACGAGAATGTTGACAGGATTTCAGGGTCTGAGTTCCAGGGAAAGGTTGTGCAGACTGGGGCTTTTTTCTCTGGAGTGTAGAAAATTGAGAGGCGACTTGATAGAGGTGTTTAAGATTTTAAAAGGGACAGACAGAGTAAATGTGGATAGGCTTTTTCAATTAAGAAAGGGGGAGATTCAAACTAGAGGACATGGTTTAAGATTGAAGGGGGAAAATTATAAGGGGAACATGAGGGGAAATTTCTTTACGCAGAGGGTGGTGGGGATGTGGAATGAGCTTCTGGCAGACGTGGTCGAGGGGGGATCATTGGTTACATTTAAGGAAAGACTGGATCGTTGCATGGATAGGAGGGGACTAGAGAGGTATGGACCGGGTGCTGGTCAGTGGGACTAGGAGGGTGGGGATTTGCTACAGCATGGACTAGTAGGGCCGAACTGGCCTGTTCTGTGCTGTAACTGGTTATATGGTTATGGTTATATGGAAGTTAAAATCTCCCATGATCACTACCTTATGATTCTCACACATATACGTTATCTCCCTACAAATTTGTTCCTCTAATTTTCTTGGCCCATTTGGTGGTCTGTAATATCCTCCAGGATTTCAGCATTATCCAGAACCAGCCACAACTTCCACTCCCCACCCCTGTCTGCTTTCTGCAGGAATCAGTCTCCCTCACCCCCCCATCTCCCCTTCCTCCCGTCTCCCCCCCCCCTCCCCATCTGGCCCTCCCTCTACCTTACCTCCTTCCCATTTCCTTCCCCTCCCTCCCCATCTCCCATCTGCCCATCCCACCATCCCACTCCCTCATCTCCCCATCTCTCTCCTCCCTCTCTGACTCCCCCTCTCAATCTCCCCTTTTCTGTCTCTCTCCTCCTTGTCTCTCCACCCCAAATCCCCCCTCCCTCTGATTTCTGCCTCTCCATCTTCTTCTCTCTCCCCCTCCCTCTCTGTCTCTCCCCATCTCCATCTCCCTCTTTGACTCCCCATCTCACTCTTTCTTCTGTCTCCTCCTCCCTCCATCTCCCCCCCCCCTCACACCCTCCCTATCCTTTGTTCCATTATTCTGTCCCATCGTCCCAGCCTTCCTCTCTGAAGCTGGGGTCGTGCCTGCATCTGTTCTGCAGACTGGAGCTGGCTCGGGTACAGAGCCACAGTGCTATAGGCCACTGGGGAAAAGGCAGCAGAACAAGAAGGGAGGCTCGTCAACAACATAAAAGAGGACAGCAAAAGTTTTCAGATGTATTAAGAGTAAGAGCGAAGCAATAGTGGGCATCAGACGGCTGGTCACGGCACTGCAGAAGTGCTAATAGGAAACAAAGAAATGGTGGATGCTTCAACCAGTCTTTCGTGTCCATCTTCACTGTGCTGGCAAGACCCTGTGCCAGAAGTGCATGAGTTGGGGGCAGGAGTGAATCCAGTTGCCATGAAGGAGAAGGTCCTTGGGGAAGCTGTAGGGGCTGAAGTTGAACAACTCACCTGGACCAGGTGGACGACAACCCAGGGATCTGGAGGAGGGAGCTGAAGGGATTGTGAATGCACTAGAAATGATCGTTCAGGAATCACTTGAATCAGGAATGGTTCCAGACAACTGGGAAACTGCAAGCGTCACTCCTCCCTCGAAGGAGCAGGCTGGAAACTATAGGCCGATTAGCCTGGCCTCAGTGGTTGGCAGGATTCTAGCATCCATCATTAAAGATGAGGTTTCTGAATATATGACAGCACAAGGTGACAGGGGCAAAGTCAGCACGGTTTCCTTCAGGGAGATCTTGACTGTTGGAGGTCATTGGGGAAGTAACAGGGCAGAGAGTGTAAAGTCAGTGGATGTTGTTGAAGTGAACTTTCATGAGGCTGTTAAACAAGATAGGGGTTATTATGGGAAAATCTGATGTGGGTGGAAGACTAGGCGACTGGCAGAGGGTGTACAGTGGGAATAAGGAGGCCTTTTCTGGGTGGCTGCTGGTGACCAGTGGTGTTCCACAGGGGTCGGTGTTGGGTCTGCTATGTTTCCCATTGTGTGTCAGTGATTTAGATGATGGAATTGATGTCTTTGTGGCCAAGTTTCATAGTTCAGGTTTATTGTCAATGACTTACGTGACATCACGTACAACCCCGAGATTCTTTTCCCCACAGGCAAGGCAGGATTTCTACTTACCGGTGTTACATCTGTTCGTTGAAGAAGAATGACCTTGTGTGGGTTTAACGCTTAAACAACTTTATTTTTCGAGCTGCTTGAACCAACAACACACTCTGCCGTAGTCAACTTGCTGTTCCCACGCCAACCGTGCACATTTCCTACTGGGAGATGTAGTCCTTTATTCTTTGGCTTGGCTTCGCGGACGAAGATTTATGGAGGGGGTAAAAAGTCCACGTCAGCTGCAGGCTCGTTTGTGGCTGACCAGTCCGATGCGGGACAGGCAGACACGATTGCAGCGGTTGCAAGGGAAAATTGGTTGGTTGGGGTTGGGTGTTGGGTTTTTCCTCCTTTGCCTTTTGTCAGTGAGGTGGGCTCTGCGGTCTTCTTCAAAGGAGGCTGCTGCCCGCCAAACTGTGAGGCGCCAAGATGCACGGTTTGAGGCGTTATCAGCCCACTGGCGGTGGTCAATGTGGCAGGCACCAAGAGATTTCTTTAGGCAGTCCTTGTACCTTTTCTTTGGTGCACCTCTGTCACGGTGGCCAGTGGAGAGCTCGCCATATAATACGATCTTGGGAAGGCGATGGTCCTCCATTCTGGAGACGTGACCCATCCAGCGCAGCTGGATCTTCAGCAGCGTGGACTCGATGCTGTCGACCTCTGCCATCTCGAGTACCTCGACGTTAGGGGTGTGAGCGCTCCAATGGATGTTGAGGATGGAGCGGAGACAACGCTGGTGGAAGCGTTCTAGGAGCCGTAGGTGGTGCCGGTAGAGGACCCATGATTCGGAGCCGAACAGGAGTGTGGGTATGACAACGGCTCTGTCCTTTATTACACACGCATAATAACACATCTTTCCCCCGCTCTAAAATAAGGGAAAAAACCACAAGCACGGTACTATGTCCACATAACAAGAATGTCTACATTCCGTGGCCAGTCTCATTCCACTCAGCAGCTTTCAATTGTTTTTGACGTGGTTTAACTGTCCTTTTTGGCCTGCGATGTTTCCACCGGTGTACTACTTCAATTTGCTGCGTTAGTATTTGGGCCTTTCTGTGAACTCTGAACAACATGTTCCTTTTCTACATGCGCTGGACCCTTTTCTACGTGCGCTGAAGCTTTTTATGTACTGACAAGTGATGGGTCACAACCATGGGCTGGAGCGTGTGGTCATAGATCCATGTGGTTCCTTCTCCGAGGTGTCCCTCCTCCATCTGGATCTGGCAGGAACGTGGAGCATGGACCATGTGCCAGAATTGTGAGCTCAGATTCGCACTTGAGCTCCAGGCTTCAGGACTGGTTGGCTTTTCACCGTCTTGTCATGATACTGTTTCCCTTCCACTTTAGCCAGTTTGACCTTGTGTTGCTCCTTTAGGTGTCAACAGATTTTCACGCATTGGAAAGTTTGTGTGTATGTGTTGACCCATCAGCATTCGGGCTGGAGAAAGGCTACTCTGTAATGACGCCCTTCTGAAAATCATCAGACCTCCGTGGAAATGCTCTCGTCCATCATGGACTCTCTGCTAGGCCAGTGGGCTTTGGGCGGTATGGGCTTGAAGTGATATGTCGAAACCCCCACGTATTAGCAAGGGACTCAAATTCACGGCTCGAAAATTGTGGACCATTGTCTGATACGACTTCACAAGGAACTCCACGCCTCACAGACACTTTTCATGAAAGTGGTAACTGGTTTTGCTGGATGTTGACTGCAGTGTTTTTACCTCTGGGTAATTGGAAAAATAGTCTGTTACTTCTATATGACTCTTCCCATTACAGTCAGACAAATCCATTCCAACTTTGAAGTACAGCCTGTCTGGTACAGGATGTGGTGGAAGCAGAATTTCTTGCTACTTCGGTCTCTAGTTAAAGCATATTTGGCATGAAGCAGTGGTCTGGCCCATATCTTGGTTCTCTCCTGGCCACCACATCACCTCTCAAGCTCGACATCTTCATCGTTCATCACCAAGACATCTCTTGTGCATCCTCTGGAGACCCTCTCCTTGGAGCAAAACTGGAATCACAAACAAATTCCCTCTGAAGACCCCCAGCTTCTGGTCATCCCCTCTGCATTGTATCCTCGAGCTCTTTCATTGTTTCTCCGCTCCTGCTGACTTCCCAATCCACTATCTCTACCCCAGGACACTGGCAACGAGGTGATAATCATGTCTCCGTAGGCCTGGATCTCCTCATTAACCTCTCAGTCGCTCTTTTCTTTCTTGTCAACTGCTCAAGACAGTGCATCAGCTGCAAGCATGTATTTTCTTGGCGTGTAGATAATTTTCACATGGTATTTCTGCAGCCTTATCAACGTGCAGTGTACTCTTGTGGGACAGACATTCAGTGGTCTGGACATAATTGAGACCAGTGGTTTCTGGTCTGTCTCCTCTTCAAGTGCTGGCAAGAAGCTCCTTCTATCTGGGCATAGTTGGCTTCTGTACTTGTTTAAGCCCTGGCTGCACAGGCCACAGGTTACCATGTGCTCTCATCTTACTACACTAGTACTGCTCCAGGGCCATGCCGGGATGCATCAGCTGAGACCCTGGTACGCCAATCCAGACCATAACATTTTAGTACAGGGTCTTCTGTTAGGACTTTGTTGAGGGCCTGGAAGCACTCTTCATCCTGGTCTGACCAGATCCACTCATTTTCTACTCAAGGAGTGATCTAAGTGGTGCTGACGCAGTCGACAGACGAGGGATGAACTCAGCCAGCTCAGTCACCATCCCCCAACAAACGTCTCACCTCTTCTGTTTTGGGGCCTCACAAAATTCTCAATGGCGGATGTCTTTCTCGGATCAGCCTTCACTCCCTGTTCGGGTATGACATCTCCTATGAAGGTCAGAGTCTTTCCGCCAAACCCACATTTCTCTTTATTTAATTTTAAATTGACATTTAGTGTCATGACAAGCACTTGCCTTAGTCGTGTTTCATGTCCATCCTTAGTGGACGCCATACAGTGATGTCGTCCATCATGGTCTCAACTCTGGGTTTACCTTCAAAGATCATATGGATGGTTTTATGTTCCACTTCTGGTGCGGACACGATCCCATATGGTAGTCGAAGAAAGTGGTCTCTTCCTTGTGGAGTATTGAAAGTATATGGTCTCGAACTTGCTTCATCTGCCTCAAACCCGATGATGTGTCGAGTTGGGTAAACCACTTGGCACCTGCAAACCTGGACATGATTCCTCCTATGTCAGCATTTAAAATGCTCTCTCTCAATGGCTTTATTGAGATCTCTCGGTCCAGACATAGATGCAAAGCTCCATTTTCTGTTGCACGATGATCAGGTAGGCTCTTCACTTTTCTGGATGACTTTCATCTGTTTCATGCAGCTAGTTCTTGTTTAAGTTTGTCTCTAAGTGGAAACAGAACTTTCCTGCAGGCATTGACAATAGGAGCCACTGCCTCATCTACGTGGATCTTGTCTACACTAGGTAGACATCCTCAGACATCTGCATACTCTTCCATGGATGCTGTGTGCTCATCTTTGGTCTGTGAAGCCACCATAAGTACTTTTTTCACCAGGGTGAGCTCTTCACATGCACTCAAACCGACTACTGGCTGTATGCTCCTCTCTACAATCAACAGCTGTGCCTTTAGATGCTGCCCTTTGTGTTTGAAGGCCACCATACAGCCCCCTTTTATTGGAACATTCTCTCCAGTGTAGCCTGTCACTTTTAATTTCACAGGATGAATCTTGCTCTTTATGGTGAGGGTCCTGTAATCATCCATAGATAACAGATTCACCTGGGCTCCGGTGTTGAGCTTAAATGGAATTACTCTCTCATTCACAGTCACTGGAACGGTCCATTCCATTTTACCAACAGCGGTCTACAGTGAATCCATGAAGAATCCCTCCATTTCCTCGCCCACTCTTGGTAGCCCCTGCTTTGCAGCACTTTGCAACATGATTCTTCTTCTCACATTTATTGGCAGAACTTTTCATAGGCAGGACACATCTTTGGAATGTGTCTTCCTCCACACCTGCTGCATCTGCTGCTTGAGCCCACCTCTTGGGTTTACTGTAGATTTGGGAAACTCCTGGCTCTCTACTTCTTTTTGTTCACCACATGCACTGTTGTGTCTATCCTGTGCAGTTCCTTTCCTTGTGTTTGTTTGGCCTCTGCTGCCCTACACATATTCACAGCCTTTTCCAGTGTCAAATCTTTTTTCATCTAAGTCCATCTGGGATTCCGCAAACTATCCAGTCTCTAATTAGTTATTTTTCCAAATCTCCAAATTCACAGGACTTACTCAGTGTGTGAAGATCAGCGGTATTGATGGAAGTTCATATCTTGTTTCTGGTCACAGAAGAAAAACTTGAATCTCTTGAACGTGTTTTTACTTGGAACACAATACTCTCAAATTTTGTGATCAGAGTGTCCAACATGAACACTGTCTCATCAATTTGAAAACTTTTACAGATCTCACCCATCATGTGTAGAAATATAGATGCTTTCTTTTCTCCATCAGTTTCTCCCACTCCACCAGCCTAAATAAATGTTGAATCACTGTTTGAACACTTCCAATCATCAGTTGGATGGCTGGTAAACTGTATCGGTGTGGGAGGACTTGACTTATCCATGATGGGAACTGTTGACTTTTCTTCCTCAACACACCTTCTGACATCATGTTACGTCTGTTCCTTGAAGAAGAACAACCTTGCATGGGTTTAACGCTTAAACAATTTTATTTTTGGAGCTGCTTGAACCAACAATGCATTCAATCTGTTGTACTTGTTGTTCCTGCACCAACCGCACCCATTGCCTGCTGGGAAATGTAGTTCTTTATTATACACAAACGGTAATGCAAAAAAAACGGTTCTCAATAAAAGATATGTTTACAAAAGATAGAAATGCAAACAAAGTGTGATACAGAAAATAAATATTCAGTCATAAAAAAGGTGTAAGGCAAGAGTCCTTAAATGAGTCCCTGATTGAGTTGGTCGTTGAGGAGTCTGATGGTGGAGGGTAGCAGCTGTTCCTGAACCTGGTGGTGTGAGTCTTGTGGCACTGGGACCTCTTGGATGATGGGCAGGGTTGAGGAAACAGGGCACCCCGTTATCCCTGTTCACATTTCCACAACATCCTGCTAAAAGGGCCTCACCTTCACACACGGTCACGTAGCATGTAAAAGCATTCCTGTTTCAATCCCACATCTAAGACACATCTCCGATATTTCAGATGTTGACCTATATAGCTTCTGTGACATAAGTTATAATCGGTGTAGGAAGTTATACTGAACCAGTCTGTAACTCACATTGATAATTGATGTCATACTATCCCATCAGACCAACATCTTTCTGATATTACAGCACCTAAATGCGACTCCCATCTCTCCCTCGACCTCTGGGAACCTGGTTTTGCATTTTCACTCTGGAGAGCATTGTACTCCCCAGCCAGATTGCTCATTCCATTTCACTAATTTCAGGTGGGACTGTTGCTGGCCCCCTTCTTTCTCTCAGGAATGATCTGAGCTGGAAAAAACTGAAGAAAGTCCCATTAGCTACTCCAATAGTTCTGTTTTAGTTGATCAAAAGACACGAGTCCCCTCTGTATAACAGTCTTCAATGTGTCTTATTCCTTTGTCACAGTAGGAGTTTAATATTGTTACTTCGATCATCGGCAACAACACATTCTTATGTAATGGAGCCATTAATGATATCCCTGATTTTATCCCAACCCTCATTGATTTATTGCCATGCTCTAATCACATGTGTTACTACACATCTGTGTAGATATCACTTCTAGATAAAATCCTTCACTGCCCCCCCCCCTCCCCTTTCACTGAGTATAGTCCCATTCAAATCCAAGAGGTGGGGGCTGCCTTCCTCAAAGAATCTGGCTTGTGCTGCAAATAATACTTTCTAAAATCTGGTAGCCTAAGTCCTCCTGTCTTATAATCCTATGTTATTTTTTCCAGTAAAATTCTTGGCACCTTATTATTTTGTAGGAATTCCCTAATATGATTATTTAATAATTTAAAGAAATTTTTCAGCATGGAAAATATATTATCGTCTTGGCACCACTTTCATTTTGACACAGTTAACCCTTCCCATCAAAATAATCAGCAAGTCTTTCAATTTCTGCAAATCCTCCTCACGTACAAAGTCCTTACAGACAGCGCGGGATTTGAACCCCAGTCCCAATCACTGGTGCTCTAACGGAACGCCACGAACCACTACGCCAACCGGGTTGGCCTGAGACTTTTCTAAATGGGGAGAGAATTCAGAAAGCGGAGGTCCAAAGGCGCTTGGGAGTTCTCATGTAGGATTCCCTACAGGTTAACGTGCAGGTTGAGTCAGCAGTAATGAAGGTAAATGCAATGCCAGTATTCCTTTTGAAAGGATATAAAAGCAAGGATGTAATGCTGAGGCTTTATAAGACAGTGGTCAGACTACATCTGGAGCACTGTGAACAATTTTGGTCCCCATATCCAAGGTTATGATCTCAGGATTGGTGCCACGCCAGGGGCTGGTGAGGGTAGAAACAGGAAGTTAATGCAGCTGAACACGTGGCTGAAGAGATGGTGCAGGAGGGAGGGCTTCAGATTTCTGGATCACTGGGCTCTTCAGGGAAGGTGGGACCTGTTCCGAAGGGACGGTTTGCACCTGAACTGGAGGGGGACTAATATCCTCGTGGGCAGGTTTGCGGGTGCTTCTCCGGGGGGTTTAAAGTAGATTTGCAGGGGCAGGGGAACCAGAGGACCAGAGCAGATAGAGGAGTGGAGGAGGGAAAAACTGATGTGAAGATTACATGCAACAGGTTGATGTGGTGGAAATGTCAGGTGCAGCTATTTCAATGCAAGGAATATCGTAAGGAAGGCAGGCGAGCTTTGAGAAGGGATTGGCACATAAATGCATGACATTGTGGCCATTAGTGAAATGTGGTTGCAGGAGGGGCAGGACTGGCAGCTCAATGTTTTCTAAATCAATATATAGAGGTACCAATGAGGGGGAATTCAATACTGGATCTTCTATTAGGGAACGAGACAGGATAGGTGACAAAAGTCTGTGTAGGGGAACATTTTGGGTCCAGTGAACATAATGCCATTAGATTCAAGTTAATTATGGAGAAGGATGGGTCTGGGCCCCGGATTGAGATTCTATATTGGAGAAAGGTCAATTTTGTGGAAATGAGAAAGGATCTAGAATGCATGGATTGGCATAGGATGTTTTTGGCCAAGAACAGGCGAGGTGAGCGGAGAATCTTTAAAGGTGAAATGTTGAGTATACAGAGTTTGTATGTTCCTGTCAGGATTAAAGGCAAGTTTCGCAGGCACAGGGAACCTTGGTTTTCAAGGGATAATGGACATCTGGTTCGGAAGGTGTATAACAGGTAGAGGCAACATGGAGCAAATGAGGTACTTGAAGAGTATAGAGAATGCAATAAAATCCTCAAAAAGAAATTAGGTAGACTAAAAGAAGACATGCGGTTGCTTTGGCAGACAACATGAAGGAAAATCCTAAGGGTTTCTACAGGTATCTTAAGCAAAAGGATAGGAAGGGACAAAATTGGTTCCCTTGAAGATCAGCTTTGTCTGGAGCCAAAAGAGATGGGGGGGGGGGGGGGGGGAGATCTTAAATTTTTTTTTCATCAGTATTCACTCAGGAAATGGGCAGAGTCATGGGAAGCAACGAAAACAAGCAGTGAAGTCATGGAACCTGTACAGATTGTTTAATCTTGTATTCATATGTGTGAATATATGTTCGTAAGACAACAAATGGATGAAGGAAAAAGTTCTTTACTTTAAAGTTGTAAACAGCACCATGAGGCTACGTCTCCATTACAGATCTGCAGACTGTGTGTCTCCTGCTCTGTGTCAGCCCCTGATGGCAGCCAAGTCTAATCCAACAGTAAGGCCTTGCTAGTTGCTTTCAACCACAATCAGTACCATTACATCTCCCTTTCTTAAAACAAAAGTAGCTTCCTTTTAACTAACATTTTTTTTGTATAACTCGGCAATTTTAACTTTAACACCAGGAACTTACATTTTCATTATTATCAACATTGTTAACATTTTTAAACTTGTTTTGTGTGTTCATATTCACATCCACTAAAACTTGAAGAGTGAATAAAATTGCACTACTTCATTTGAGAACAGGAGTCTTTAAATTTGCTCAATGACTCCCTTAGGAGGATTCACATGTCTTGTTGATCTCCTGATTGATTGTCCTCGAATCTGAGTTGTTGTCTCAGACGATGTCTTCTCAGATGTGCATTCAGGTTGTTCAACAGTATCTGTCTTTCCATCTACTGGCTGATTCCATTTGAAGATCTCGACGATTTGCAGAACAGCACCTTCATCTTTCTGAATGGTGTATAATCTTGGTTGGACTTCACTAAGGACAGTTCCTTTCTGAGTCCATAAGTTTGTTTTGTCTTTTAGCCTTACTTGGTCTTTTGATTTTCTTTCTCTTGTTCTTTGAACTTTCTCACTTTCTCCCCCTCTTTTGTTTTTAGGAGGTTCTCCTGAATGGGTAGGTTTGATCTTACCTTATGTCGCATAAGGAGTTGTGCTGGTGACAGACCACAATTGAGCAGCGTTGTGCAGTTTACTAGCATGCTCTGGTAGAAGTCCAGTCCACTGTCTTTTGCCTTGTACATCAGGCTTTTCACTGTCTGAACCAATTTTTCCACTAGACCATTGGACTGTGGAAAATGAGGACTTGACGTGATGTGTACAAAGTCCCACTCTGGCAAACTGTCGGAACTTTAAATTGCAAAACTGGGGTCTATTGTCTGTGAAGACCTCGGTTGCTACGTCATGTCTGGAGAATATGGCTTTCATATCTGTTATTATAGCATCTGCAGTGGTGGTTTTCAGACTATACACCTCTGGATACAGGGAGTAATAATCTGTGACTACAAGATAGTCCTTTCCTTGACATTCAAATAGGTCAGCGTCTACCTTCTGGTAAGGTCTTCATGGTGCTGAGTGTGGCTTTAATGGTTCTGCAGGATGGCTTGCTTGAGATTTCTGGCATATTGTACAGTTTGACACTTCATTTGTTATATCATTGTTGATTCTTGGCCAGTCAGAGTCTTTGGGATAAGGATTTTGCTTCCTTTGTAGAATAGTTCCGCCCTGCAGTTCCAGTTCTCTGAAATGTCAGGTGAGCAATCCTGCTTCATGTTGGGCCATCCATCCAAGATGTTTTTTCTCAGTTGTCTCAGTGTTTCATCTTTGTTTGTTTATGAGCTCCATTTTTGCATCCGATATGGGCAGTGCATGTGATCATGTCCATGAAGGCATTCAAATCTTCATCCATTTTGGTGTTTGTGGGCTCTCTCGTATCAACAGCTCTAGACAACATGCCTGCTGTGTACATTAGCTTACCCGGAGTGTATAGAGTTGCAGCCTAATCGTCATTCTTTGGATTCTCAGTGGACGTTCATTTAATGGCTTTTGGAACAATGCAGTCAAGGGCTTATGGTCAGTCTCTACCCTGATTGCTTGTCCTGACACAAACTGAGGAAATCTTTCACAGGCGAATGTGATGTTGAGCAGCTCCTTTTCCATTTGAGTGAATTGCATCCCCGCGCCTGTCATTGAGCGCGATGCATATGCAATGGGTTGCCAGTCATCATATTTTTGCAGAAGAACTGCACTGAGCCCACGATGTGATGCATCAGATGATACCATGATGGGTTTCACTGGGTCGTAAAACCTCAGAACTGGTTCCTCTGTGAACAGTTTCTTTAGTTCGCTCCATGACTTTTCATGCACATGATTCCACTCCTATTCAATGTTCTTTTCTGTTAGTCTTCTCAATGGAGCCATCTTTTCTGAGAGGATGGATATGAATTTACCCATATAGTTGACCATTCCATTAAACCTCTGTACGTCCTCTTTTCATTGTGGCCTTGGCATGTTCCCAATGGCGGACACCTTTCTGGGATCTGGTCTGATTCCCTCACTGCCAATAATATCTCCGACAAATGTTAGTTCTGTCACCCCGAGCTGGCATTTCTCTCTATTCAGCTTCAGGTTTGCTTTCCTTCTTGCTTCCAGCACTTTCCTTAGTCTCTCATCATGCTCCCTTCTCATGGTTTCCCAGACTATGATGTCATCCATTGAGGTGTCAACTCCGTCCAGGTGCTCATAGACCATATGGATAGTTTTGTGATCCACTTCAGGAGCTGAGACAATTCCGAATGGTCACCTTAGGAATCTGTATCTGCCCAATGGACTATAAAATGTGCACAGCTTTGAACTTGCTTCATCCAATTTTAACTGCCAAAACCCTGATGATGCATCTAAACTTGCTGAAAAACTTTGCATTTACAAACTGTGACATGATTTTTTTCACGTGTCGGAAGTGTTCTCTCTTTATTGCTCTGTTTAAATCTCTTGGATCCAGGCAAATTCTAAGCTTTCCATTCTTTTTGTCCTCAACGACAAGTGAACTCACCCAGTCTGTTGACTCATCTATCTTCTGAATCACGTTCAGGTTTTCCATCCTGTCCAACTCTGCCTTTGGTTGCTTTTGAAGAGCCAATTGAACTTTTCTTCATGGATGTATTATCGGTGGCACACATTTATCCACTCTGATCGTGTGATCTGGAAGGCAGCCTAGACCGTGAAATACTCTTTCATGAGTTCATCATAGACTGTCTCTCCTTTGCTTTCCACAACGAGGACTCTTTTTACCAGGTTCAGTTTCCCACAAGCTGTTAAACCTATTATGGCCTGTTCATCCTTTGGAACCACGATGAATGCTAGCATGTGCTCTTTGTCATTGTGTTTCACTTTGACCCTGCATTCTTCTTGCACTGGTATATTGATAGCTGAATATCCCGTCACCTTCAATTTTGTTCCAAACATTTTTGGTCTGGGTCTAATCTTCTTAAAATCAGTCTCTGAGATTACATTAATTTGTGCTCCCGAATCCAATTTAACTGAAATGTAAATGTCATTCACTTTTAATCTCAACATCCAGTCTCTGTTTTCTTTCTTGTTTTCAGTCACAACATCTACATAGAATTCCTCTATCTCCCTTTCATCTACTGCATGAACCTTGCTTTGTTGTACATGGTTCCTACAGCAACAGACATAACGGTTGCTTTTTTTGCACGTATTGCATGTTTTACCATATGCTAGACACCTTTTTGGGAGGTGTTGTGAATCGCATCGACGACATGGCTTTCGATTGTCCCTTTCATTTTTGTTCGCTGGCCATGCCTCTCTTTCCACCTTAGTGCACTTTTTGTTAAATGGTTTAGGTCCGTTCCTCCTCACTGCATCCACGTTGCAGCCAGTTTCACTGAACAGCTGTTTTGCCTACATTTTTACAGTTTCTGTAGCCCTACGGAATGCTATGGCTTTTTCCAGTCTAGATTTTGCTCTCATAGCAGTCTTTCCCTTAAACTATTATCCAGAATACCACAAACATATCTTTTTATCATTGAGACAATCAGTCCACCAAATTCACACGTTTTACTTCTGTTTCTCAATTCAGTCACATACTGTATACACGTGAAAAATTTGTGCCTCTCAAACATCACATTACGTTTAGGGATGCAGTTTGCCTCAAATGTTCCACTATTTTTTCCAGTTTCATTTTGTCTCCTTCAGCAGCAAATGTGAAGTTATTTTACATGTCCAGGGCTTCATCACCCATGATGTAAGAAAACTGACACTTTCACTTTTCTCATCAGCTCCAACTGCCACTAAATACAATCAAAAAATGCTGTTTAAATCTGTTCCAATTTTCAGACACATTACCCATCAGCTGAAGTTTCGCTGGTGGATATAATCCTTCCATTTTTCATTGTGTTCACTTCTCTTCACTGATCAGTTGCTGGCTTTAGATTTTACCTTCTAAAGCATTTCCTTCTAATTTCCTTCATCCCACTTCTGACACCATGTTTCATCTTGTATTCGTATGTGTGAGTTCTTAGACAACACAATAATGAAGGAAAAGGTTCTTTACTTTAAAGTTGTTGTAAACAGCACCATGAGGCTGCATCTCCATTACAGATCTGCAGACTGTGTGTCTCCTGCTCTGTGTCAGCCCCTGGTGGCAGCCAAGTCTAATCCAACAGTGAGGTCTTGCTAGTTGCTTTCAACCACAATCACTACCATTACACAGATTAAAGAGGAGGAAGTGTTTGCTGTCTTAAATCAAATAAGGATGAATAAATCTGACAAGATATTCCCTCGGACCTTGAGGAAGGCTCATGTAGCAATTGCAGGGGCTTTGGCAGGAGTATTTAAAATGCCCTTTGCTATGGGTAGCTCACGTTGTTCCATTGTTTAAAAAAGGCTCCATATGTAAACCTGGAAATTATAGGCTGGTGAACCTGGCGTCAGTAGAAGGTAAATTATTGGAAGCTGTTCTAAGAATTGGATATACAATTATTTGGATAGAGAGGGACTGAGAATGGATAGTCAATATGGCTTTGTGTGTGGTAGGTTGTGTTTAACCAATCTTAGAGTTTTTCAAGGCGGTTACCAGAACATTGACCAAGGAAAGGCTGTGGATGTTGTCTACATGGACTTTAGTGAGGCTTTTGACAAGGTCCCACATGCGATGTTAATCAGGAAGGTTCAGACACTCAGTATTGATGGAGGTCTTCGACTGGATTTGGCACTGGCTACACAGGAGCCAGAGAGTAGTGATAGAAGATTGCTTCTCAGACTGGAGGCCTGTGACTAGTGCTGTGCCTCAGGGATCGGTGCTGGGTCCATTGTTGTTTGTCATCTGTATCAATGATCTGAATGATAATGTGGTAAATTTGATCAGCAAGTTTGCAGATGACAAAGATTGGAGGCATTGCAGAGGGATCTGGACCATCTGGGAAAATGGGCTGAAATGGCAGGGAATTAAATGCAGACAAGGGTGAGGTGTTGAATTTTGGAAGACAAACCAAGAAAGGACATACATGGTAAATGGTTGGGCATGGAAGAGTGTGGTAGAACAGAAGGATCTGGGAATACAGATACATAATTCCCTGAAAGTGGTGTCACAGGTGGACAGGGTTGTAAAGAGAGCTTTTGGCATATTGGCCTTCATAAATCAAATTATTGAGGACAGGAGTTGGGATGTTATGGTAAAGTTTGGTGAGGCCAAATTTGGAATATTATGTGCATTTTTGGTCACCAAAGTATCAATAAGATAGAATGAGTGAAGAGAAGATTTACTAGGATGTTGCATGAACTTCAGGAACTGAATTACAAGGAAAGGTTCTACAGGTGAGGACTTCATTCCCTGGAGCATAGAAGAATGAGGGAGATTTGATTGAGGTATTTAAAATTATGAGGGGATGGACAGAGTAAATGTAGGTCAGCTTTTTCCACTGAGGGGAGGTGAGATACAAACCAGAGGATATGGGTTAAAGGTGAAAGGGGGAAAAGTTTAGGGGGAAGGTGAGGAGGATCTTCTTCACAGAGAGTGGTGGGAGTATGGAACGAGCTGCCGGCTGAAGTGGTGAATGTGGACTCAATTTTAACATGTAAGAAAAATGTGGACAGGTACATGAATGGGAGAGATATAGAGGGATATGGACTGGGTGCAGGTCATTGGGACTAGGGAGAATAATAGTTTGGCATGGACTAGAAGGGCCTGTTTCTGTGCTGTTCTGTTCTATGATGTTAAAGGTTATGGAGAACAGGAAGGATAATTGGGTTGTGTGGAAAATTACATCAGCCATAATTTGAATGGTGGACTAGACTTGATGGGCTGAATGGTTAATTCTGCTCCTACTGCTGTCCAGGCACTTCTGTGGTGAAGGTCCAAGCCCAGCATCAGAATGGCTCCAACAGAGGGATCATCTACAGCATCTTCAGTGGGAACGAGAGAGGTGCTTTCACCATCCGTGCTCACACTGGTAAGTGGAGGGGAGGGAGATGGGGAGGGGGAGGCTGGCGGAGAGAGGCTGGGTGCTGCTGCATCTGGCCCTTCTGAGGGAGGATGAGGGGAGATGAAGGTGGGGGAAAGGTTGAAGGAGGGTGAGGGAGTAGGTGTTCTGGGGGAGAGAGGCAGGGGAGGATTTAGAGGGGTGACAAAGAAGTTGAGATTGGGGGAGGGAGGGATGGGGTGAGGCTAGACAGTCAGTGAGGCTTTGAGGTTGGTTATGGATGCATGTTTCTGAGATGACTGTGCAGCCCAGACCTTGTGTGAAACATGAATCCCTTTGGATATGACATAGTCGTTTCTGTGTTTGAGGCAGGATTGAGCCAAGCGAGCGAGTGTGGGAACCCAATCTAGTGCATGTGATGCATATGACAAGTGTTTGCGTGTGGAATTACTCTGCCACAGGGTTTGATGGTCACTTCTAATCAGTTCCATCCCTCACCCCAGCAGCTTCCTCTAACACCTCGCTTTGAGTGGAGAGCAGCTTCACGCATTCCGTGACTCTCTCCCCCTCCTAGCCAGGGTCGGGCAGCAGTGAGTCACCCCTCCGGAGACACTGCATGGAGCCTAGCCTCGGCTCTGAGGTTTGGCTGGGCCACTGCAGGCTGCAGACTGGGAATCAGTAAATAGCACATCATGAGCTGCGTCTCCTTCAGCAGCACATGCTGAACAACCCATGGGGCACCAGCACTGGCCCCCTCCCCCCCACATGAATGAGGGGGAATCACACAGCTCTGTGGGAGGGAGTCACACTGTGGGAGGGTTTGTACTGTGTGGGTGGTCACACTGTGGGGGTCACACTAGGAGGGGCAGGACTGAGGAGTCACATGGACACAGAAATTGAGTTTTACAGCACTTAACAGGTTCCTCAGCCCTACACATCACAGAACAGTACAGGCCCTTTGGCCCTCAATGTTGGGCTGACCCATATATTCCTTAAAAAACACTAAACCCTCCCCTGTAACCCTCTATTTTTCTTCCATCCATGTGCCTGCCTAAGAGACTCTTAAATACCCCCTAATATTCCAGCCTCCACCCCCACCCCTGGCAAGGCATTGCAGGCACCCACAACTGTTTTTAAAAAAACATCCCTAATGTTTCCCCTAAACTTCCCTCCCTTCACTTTGTACACTTGTCCTCTGGTGTTTGCTGATCCTGCCCTGGGAAACAGGCACTGGCTGTCGACCCTATCTATGCCTCTCAGAATCTTGTAGACCTCTATCAAGTCTCCTCTCATTCTTCTAACTCCAAAGTGAAAAGTCCCAGCTCTGCTGACCTTGCCCCATAAGACTTGTTTCCCAATCCAGTCAACATCCTGGTAAATCTCCTCTACCCCCTCTCCACATCTTCCACATCCTTCCTGTAATGAGGTGACCAGAACTGAACACAATTCTCTAAATGTAGTCTCACCAGAGATTTGTAGAGTTGTTACATGATCTCTCTACTCCTGAACTCAATCCCCCTATTAATGAAGCCCAGCATCCCATAGGCCTTCTTAAATATCCCATCAACCTGAGCGTGACCTTGAGGGATATATGGATCTGAACCCCAAGGTCCCTCTGTTCATCCACACTCTTAAGTAACCACCCATTAACCCTGTACTCAGCCTTCTGGTTTGTCCTTCCAAAATGCATCACCTCACACTTATCTGGATTGAACTCCATCTGCTCCTTCTCTGCCCAACTCGGCACCCTGTCTATATCGTCTTGTAACATTCAACAACCTTCAGCTCCATCCACGACTCCTCCAACCTTCGTATCATCCACAAACTTACTGACCCATCCTTCTGCCTCTTCATTCAGGCCATTTATGAAAATCACAAAGAGCAGGGGTCCCAGAACATATCCCTGCGGCCCCTCCACTAGTCACCGACCTCCAGGCAGAAATCTTTCCTTCCACTACTACTCTGCTTTCTGCAGACAAGCCTATTTTTTATCCACACAGCTAATTTCCCACTGATCCTGTGACTTTCTGGATGAGTCTCTCATGGGGATCTTGTCAAACGCCTTGTTAAAATCCATGTCGACCACATCTACCGCCCAACCCTCATCAATTTCTTTTGTTAACTCCTCAAAAAACTCAATTAGGCTCATGAAGCATGATCTTCCCTTCACAAAGCCCTGCTGACTATCCTTGAGTTGACTAGACATCTCCAAATGCTCATAGATCCTGTCCTTGAGAATCCTCCCCATTAGTTTATACACCACTGAACTGGTCTATAATTCCCTGGATTCTCCATTACCTTTTTTAAACAAGGGGACTACATTTGCCATTCTCCAACACCTCCCCTGCAGCCAAAGAGGATTAAAAGATTATAGCTACTGTCCCAGCTATCTCTTCCCTCCCTTCCCACAGCAACCTGGGGTATATATCTTCATGTTTTGAAGATCCAGTACTTCCTTCCTAATTCCAACATGGTCCAGCACACAGGCCTGTTCAATTCTGACCTCACCTTGACTAAGGTTCCTTTTCTCTTGTGAATACTGAAGCAAAGTATTCATTCAGGACTCCTCCGCCTCCAGGCACATGTTGTCTCCTTTATCCTTTAGCGGCCCCACCTTCATCCTCTTTTCTTTACGTATGCCTAGAACTCCTTGGGGTCTCCTTAATCCTACATGCAAAGGCCTTCTCATGCGCCCCCCCCCCCCCAAGAGTTCTTTTAAGTCCTTCAGAAAATAGAACAATACAGCACATTCAGGCCCTTTGGCCCTCACTGTTGTACTGACCCATATATTCCTTCCTAAAAATAAAGTTTAAGTTCCTTCCTGGCTACCACACAGTATATCCATGCTGACTGATGAGGACTGGTGCCACATGCCCACAGTGGGACCCTTTTCTCTGCCTGGCCCATTGAATTGGGCATCTCATCGCATCAGTTTAGTGTCTGGATCTGGTTCCATCAGTTCCTTGGTAGTGAGTGCCACATATCCTCACAATCAATTCCCTTTTAAAATGCCCTCTCACATGAAACCTTTTTGGTACCCAATAATGGTGAGAAACTGTCTCCTTTGATTCACCTCTGTCAGGTCACCCCTCAATCTCCTTCACTCCAGGTGTAAGGCCCATTACATCAACATTGGTGGGCGAGCAGGGTTAAGCAGAGTGTCGCTGGGGTCGGTGTTGGGACCACTGCTGTTGATCAAGTGAGGTGCTGCCCCCCTCACATTTCCCCAAAACTTTTCTCAGTTACCCATGTCCTCTGGATTGTATCTCACCTGCCCTCAGTAGAAAGAGCCAACCTACATTTACTCTTTATCCCCTTATTCTTCTACACTCCCGGGAATAAAGTCCTAACCTGTTTACCCTTTCCCTCTAACTCAGTTCCTGAAGTCGGGCCACATCCTAGTAAATCTTCTCTGCATCTTTCTATCTTCCCGATATCCTTGCTTTTTATGCAGGTGACATCTCCATTCAGAGTTCGGCCGGGCTGGACTTTGAGGAAGCTCCCAGGCAGCGGCTGGTGGTGAAAGCTGAGGCACCATCATCTGCCATCTACACCTCCATCACTCTTGTCCTCCAGGATGTCAACGATAACCTGCCCCTCTTCCAGCAGCAGAATTATGTGGCCTTCATCTGGGAAGCCCAGGGCTACAGCACACCCATAATGCAGGTAGGGAACTCATGATCGGAGTCATCACACAGAACAGGACCCCCTTCTAACAGGCCCCAGACACAGGCAGCAGGGTGCTGCTCAACGCAGGCCCCAGACACAGGCAGCAGGGTGCTGCTCAACGCAGGCCCCAGACACAGGCAGCAGGGTGCTGCTCAACGCAGGCCCCAGACACAGGCAGCAGGGTGCTGCTCAACGCAGGCCCCAGACACAGGCAGCAGGGTGCTGCTCAACGCAGGCCCCAGACACAGGCAGCAGGGTGCTGCTCAACGCAGGCCCCAGACACAGGCAGCAGGGTGCTGCTCAACGCAGGCCCCAGACACAGGCAGCAGATCTCTTTCAGGGATAAGTTTACACTGACTAGTCTCTCCATCCTGTGTAGAATTGGATCCTGAGAGTGTTCCACTGAACCAAGTCCAGGCCTCTATAAGACACTGGCCTTCTCCATTATCCATAACCTGTAGCTGGAATTTCAAGTACTGTCAAATCCTGGAGGCTGCATCCACCCTATCAGGAAGTGCACGCCAGGTTCTCATAGTCCTCATCCCTCCTGGCTGTCCCCGAGGCTCTGCAGTGTTCCTGGCAGTGGGATTGTACCCATCTGGCTATGATGGTGTTTGGAGAACCCGTCTGGGTGATAGTTATAATCGTGATGTGATGAGGTCTGGGGGTCCGGGGAACTCGATACCCAGTCTGGGCAACGGTTACAGCCGTGATGTCATGGGTTCTGTGGATCCAGGGGACTGGATACCCCATCTGGGCAACGGTTACAGCCGTGATGTCATGGGTTCTGTGGATCCAGGGGACTGGATACGCCATCTGGGCAACGGTTACAGCCGTGATGTAACGGGGTCTGGGGGACTGGATATCCTGCGATGCTGTCCCCATTGTTGCTTTACATCCCATAGGTTTTGGCAAACGACTTGGACCAGGGCCAGAATGGCCAGGTGACCTACTCCATTGCTGCTTCACCTCACAGTGACCTCTTCCACATCAACCCACTGAGCGGAGACGTCAGCACAGCTGCCATCATGGACAGAGAGATCTGGCCACAAACCCAGTAAGTATCACACGTCCAGGCTGTGGCCTGATCACACCCAGCACAACACAGGTGGGAACTGATTGTACAGATGGCCACAGCAGGTACTGGCCACACTAGCATGCCCCCAGCCACATGACAGTGGCTACTGACCAGAGCAGCCACTGACCGCATCATTGGCTACAGTGGGGACTGACTGCACCATTGGCCACAGTGGGGACTGACTGCACCATTGGCCACAGTGGGGACTGACCGCACCATTGGCCACAGTGGGGACTGACCGCACCATTAGCCACAGTGGGGACTGACTGCACCATTAGCCACAGTGGGAACTGACTGCACCATTGGCCACAGTGGGGACTGACTGCACCATTGACCACAATGGGGACTGACTGCACCATTGGCCAAAGCAGGCACTGACCACACCATTGGTCACAGCAGGCACTGACTGCTCCATTGGTCACAGTGGGCACTGACTGCACCATTGGTCACAGTGGGCATTGACCGCACCATTTAGCCACAGTGGGCATTGACCGCACCATTTGGCCACAGTGGGCATTGACCGCACCATTTGGCCACAGTGGGAACTGACTGCACTGTTGACCACAGCATCGACCACTGCAGGCACCAATTGGTCACTGTTCAGCAAAGACTGACCACACACTGTTGCTGTGGTGATAGGTTGCGTCTGACAGCGACCGACCGGGGGACGCCAAGACTCGTGGGGACAGCCACGCTCACCATCATCGTACTGGACCTGAACGACAACAGCCCAACCATTCCATTACCCCTTGAAGTCCTAGTATCAGAAGGTAAGTAGACACGGCCCGTTCCCCACAGCTCGGCATTCCCTTGCTGCCCCTCCCTCAGTACTGCCACACTGAGTTTGGGCACATTCCCTGGCCGTGAGTCAGCGCAGTCCCCTGGCATGGCGTGGTTCCCCAGCTTGGTATAGGCATGATCACCAGCCTGGCATTGGTGCGACTGATGGTTTCTGCATTGCCCGCAGATGCGGCGATTGGCTCAGAGATCACCAAAGTGACGGGGAATGACGTGGACTCAGGTCCAGTGCTCACCTACACCCTGGCAACCGAGAGCAGTGTATTCAGCATCAACCATTACCATGGCATTATCTCCCTGGTGTCGGGGCTGGACTATGAGCTGCACACCTGGTACCTGCTCACCGTTCTCTCCTCTGACTCCAAGCACCACACGGCTGCCAACATCACCATCCGTGTGCAGGACGTCAATGACAACCCACCCGTGTTTGTGCAGGATCTGTACCAGGTCAGTGTGCAGCAGCTGGCACACACAGCACATGCGCACAAACTCTCACTGCATCTTGTACACACACAAACTCTCGCGCGCGCACTCTCACGTGCACAAATCCTCTCACGCGCACGAACTCTCACCGCATCTTGCACAAACTCTCACACAAGCGCTCTCAAACACAAACTCTCTCACATGCATGAAGTCTCTTGCACACACACATTCTCACACACACATACACAAACTCTCACCATCTCTTGCACACACATTCTCTCACACGAACTCTCTCTTGCACACACTCTCCCACACACACACATGAACACACGCATGAACTCTCAAACGTGCTCTCACACACACTCGAACATGTGCACACACATGCACGAACTCACACATACATGAACACACACACAAACATATGCACAAACTTACATACACATGAACACACTCACACACATATGCGCAGACACACATTCTCTTTCAAACACATAGGCACAGATACTCTCACGCATGCACACATGCTCTCACACACACGCACTCTCTCGGATGCACACAAACTCTCTTGGACGCGCAGACCCAAGCTCCCTCGTGCACCGTCCCCCTCCCCCCATGGGTATAGAGGTGCTGACATGGTGAAGCAGCCGTGAGTAGATTGCACACACACACAATCACCCAGTGCATTTGCCTGAAACGAATGGTTTGTCTGTTGCCAGGTGTTGCTCACAGAGTCTGTTCCCCCTGGCACAAGTATCGTCACAGTGACAGCAACCGACCGAGACTCCGGGCCCAATGGACAGCTCCGTTACCGCCTGATCTCAGAGAGGAGCCCATTTACTATCGACCCTTACAATGGTGAGTGTCTAGGGCTGCTGTTATTGGGGAGGGGAGATTGGGGACTCGGTGGGGGGGGGGGGGGGGAAATCACAGTGTCATAAGGTCATACAGCCCAGAACCAGGCTCTTCAGCCCACGATACTAACCCATTTCTCACCATTTGTCCGTGATCCTCTGTGCTGTGGTGATTCAGGTCCCCATCTCATTGTAGCGAGAGTTTCTGCCTCCTCCATCCCTTGCAAACTCTACCCCCCCCCACCCAATGAAAGCATTCCATCAAACATAGGGAGCAAAATTAAACCATTCAGCCCATCAAGTCTGCCCCATCAGTCTCTCATGGCTGATGTACTATACTTTTCACCCATTCTCCTGCCTTCTCTCCCTTGATTCTCTCCCTGATCACAGACGTAGGCAGCAACTAATTCCACAGATTCACTGGGTAAAGCAATTCCTCCTCATCTCTGTTCTAAAGGCATGTTTATGCATTCAGAGGCTGTGTCCTCTCGTCCCGGACTCCCCCACCACAGGAGACATCCTCTCCACGTCCACTCTATCCGGGTCATTCAGTATTCCATAGGTTTCAATAAGATCTCAGCATCAGAACTTATTATCATGAACAAGTCACAAATTTGTTGATTTGCGGCAACGTCACAGGGCGAACATTCATATAAACCACCTTACAAAGATAAATAAAAATAGTGCTCCAAAAGTCAAAGTGAGGCAGTGTCTGTGGTTCATTGATTATTCAGGAATCTGATGGCAGCGGGGAAGAAGCTGTCCTTGTGGCACTGGGAGCTTGTATTCAAGCTCCTGGACCTTTTCCCTGATGGTAGCAGAGCGAAGAGGGCATGGCCAAGGTGGTGGGGTCTTTGAGGAGAGGCTGCTTTTTTAAGACACCAGTTCACGTAGATGTCCTCGATGGAGTGAAGTCTGGTGCCTGTGATGTTGCAGGCCAAGTTAACAACCCTCTGGAGTTTATTCTTGTCCTGAGAGTTGACGCCTCCATACCAGGCAGTGACGCAACCAGCAAGAATGCTCTTCACGGTCCACGTGTAGAAGTTTTCAAGAGTCTTCAGTAACATACCAAATCTCCCCTCAATCTTCTAAACTCCAGCGAGTACAATCCCAGAGGCTTCAAACGCTCCTCCTATGAAAACCTTTTCATTCCGGGGATCATTTTTGTGAACCTCTTCTGGACCCTCTCCAATGCCAACTCTTCCTTTGTTAGTTATGGAGCCCAACACTGCTCACAATATCCCATGTAAGTCTCACCAGTACCTTGAACCACCTCAACATCACATCCCTGCCTTTATATTCCATCTATCTTGAAATGAAAGCTGCACTTCCATTTGCGTTCTTCACCACCGACTCTACATGCAAGCTGACCTTTAGGGAGTCTTGCACGAGGACTCCCAAGTCCCTCTGATCACTGAACTCGCTGCCCATTTAGAAAGTTGTCCACACCCTCCTGATCATACACTTCTCCATACTCCTCCATCAGCTGTTTCCTTGCCCGATCTCCCAACCTGTCTCAGTCCTTCTGCAGACTCAATGCTTCCCCAACATGACCTGTCCCTCCTCCGGTCTATGTATTGCCCACAAAACCATCAATTTTATCATCTAAATCCATATAACATGAAAAGAAGTGGCCCCAGGACCGGACCCTGCGGACACCACTGGTCACTGGCAGCACCGAGCCCTGTGGACACCACTGGTCACCGGCAGCACCGAGCCCTGTGGACACCACTGGTCACCGGCAGTCCCAACACCTAGCCCTGTGGACACCACTGGTCACAATCAGTCCCAGCACCGAGCCCCGTGGACACCACTGGTCACCGTTAGTCCCAGCACTGAGCCCTGTGGCATCCACAGGGCTCGGTGCTGGGACACAGTGACCAGTGGTGTCCGCAGGGCTCAGAGTTGCCAATGACCAATGGTGTCTGCAGGGCTCGGTGCTGGGACTGACGGTGACCAGTGGTGTCCACAGGGCTCGGCGCTGCCAGTGACCAGTGGCGTCCACAGGGCTCGGTGCTGCCAGTGACCAGTGGTGTCCGCAGAGCTCAGTGCTGCCGTGACCAGTGGTGTCCGCAGAGCTCAGTTCTGCCCGTGACCAGTGGTGTCCGCAGGGCTCAGTGCTGGGACTGACAGTGACCAGTGGTGTCCACAGGGCTCGGTGCTGCCAGTGACTGGTCACCGTCAGATCAGGCACCGAGCCCTGTGGACGCCACTGGTCACCATCACTCCCAGCACCGAGCCCTGTGGACACCACTGGTCACGGGCAGCACCAAGCCCTGCGGACACCACTGGCCAACCAGAAAAGGATCCTTTCATCCCCACTCTCTGCCTCCTGCCGGTCACTAATCTATCCACACCAGTATCTTTCCCGGAATACCAGGGGCTCTCATCTTGCTCTGCAGCCTCACGTGCGGCACCTTGTCAAAGGCCTTTTGAAAATCCAGTAAACCACATCCACTGACTCACCATTGCCTGTCCTTCCTCAAAGAATTCCAACAGGTTTGTTGGGCAAGATTTCCCCTCAGGAAACTGTGCTGATTTCAGTCTATTTTACTGGGTGCCTCCAAGTTCACTGAAACCTCATCCTTAGTAATAGATTCTAACATCTTGCCAACCACCGAGGTCTGGCTAACCGGCGGATAATTCTTTATTCTCTTCTTTCTCAAAAAGGGAACTGACATTTGCAGTTTTCCAGTCCCCCTGAACCATTCCAGAATGCAACAATTCCCAAAAGATCACAATGTCTCCACAACTTTTTCAGTGACTTCTTTCAACGCCCTGGGGTATAGTTCATCGGATCCAGGTGATCTATCCACCTTCAAACCTTTCATCTTTCCCAGCATCTATTCCTTGGTAATATCAATGAGGCACAGTCCTGCCCCTCGACAGCCTTGACCTTCTGGCACACCGCTGGGGTCTTCCCAAGTGAAGACAAGCACAGGACGGCCACAGTTAGTGCAGCAGGTAGCACGGTGCTACTACAGTGCCAGGGTTCGAACCCACCACTGTCTATACGGAGTTTGGACGTTCTCCCCGTGTCGGCATGGGTTTTCCCTGGGGGCTCCAGTTTCCTCCCACCCTCCAAAGAGTACCGGGGGTTGTTGGTCAATTGGTGTATTTGGGTGGCATGGGCTCAGGTAACAGGCCTGTTACCAAGCTGCATGTCTAAATTAAAATACTAGATTTGACCCCCATTTCTACCTCGCCAGTATAGTTTTCCAGCGCTCCAATGTCCACCCTCCCCTGAACCTGCCTGAAGGAACTTTTCACACCTCTTCTGTGTTGTTGGCTACCTTACACTCCCATTTCATCTTCCCTTTCTCTTTTAGCTGCCTTCCCTTGGCTTGGACAAGCTCCCCAAGCCTCTCTCTTCCCTCTCTGCTTCATCTCTGTTGCATTTCTGCTCCCTCCATTGGCATCCTCCCTTCAGAACACCTCTTCACTCTTGGAATGAACATCTTTTGGATGAATTTGTCCTGTACCTTCCAAGTTAATCTCCGAAATGCCAGCTGCCACTGCTCCACCGTCATCCCTGCTCCTTTCCGCTCCCAATCAGCGTTGGCCAACTCCTCCCTCGAACCTCTGCCGTCCCCTTTACTCCTTTGCTACGCTGACACTTCTGATTTTAGTTTCTCCCTCCCAAACTACAGGCTGAATCCTATCATATTATGAAGGGTTCCCTCATCAACTCTGGTTCGTCACAGAACACCCAGTCCAGAATTCCCATTTCTGTGGTCAGCTCAGCCACAAGCTGTTCGAACAACCCACCATTCAATAAATCCCTTCTCTTGGCATCCAGCAACAACCTAGTTTTCCCACTCAACCTGCATATTGCAATCCCCCGTGACGACGTAACCTTGCCCTTTCTGCACAACTTCTCTATCCCCCTCTGCAGTTTGCATGCCACATCCTAGCAACTATTTGGGGGCCTGTTTCCAACTCCATCAAGGTTGATTTACCCTTACAGTTTCTTCATTCTACCCACAGGGATTCTATATCTTCTGATCCAATGTCTCCTCTATCCAGAGATTTGATTCCATTTTTTTTTACCAATAGAACCGCCCCCCCCCCCCCACCCTTTCTGTCCTTCCGATGCAGTGTTTCCATGAATATTTAGTCCCAAATTTCAATCACTTTAATCCAACAAATCAAACTCTGTGGCTGTTACTTTATGTCGTTTTGTTGATAAAATGGATAAACATTTTGCATAGCTTCACATTAAGACTTCACAACGATGAATAACAAAGCATTTACTGTATGAAGATAGTCCTTTGGACTTTATTTACTGAGAAGCTGTCATAACAAAAGCATTAGCTAAAAACTACAAAAATATATAGAGATACCAAAACTAGAGTTAAAATTTTAAAAAAACTTTCTCGTGCTCACGCTTCCTTCACATCTTATGGAATGAGAGCAGGCAGATAGTCTGGGTGGATATTACAACGTATTACACATCATAGTCACTTACAATAGTTTTCTTAAAGAGACAGGCACAAAATTAATTAAGAATCACACCCAGCTGTGATCTTCTTTCAGCCACAACCCAGTGATGGTAAAAATGCCACCCCTGCCAACTTCCAGCCATGCTGCCAGATCATCAGTCTTATGACTCATGGCTGTCGGAGCTGCATTCATCACCCTTTCAATTTTGTTTCCAAGGTACCACAGATTAAAGCCTTGATCTTGCGCTTGCAATTTTGCCCTATTGGCTGCCTGCCCTTCCTCACAATCTCACCACACAGTGTATCTACTCTGCCCTATTCACTCTCCTCTCAACTGCCAAACCAGTTTAAACCCTCTCTGACAGCTCCAGCAAGCCTCCCTGCCAGGATATTGGTTCCCCTCCAGTTCAGGTGCTTTTTGTACAGGTCACCCAGAAGAGATCCCAATGATCTAGGAATCTGAACCCATGCCCAAACTTCCTGTTGCTTCTGAACACCCTACATTCCCACTTCAGGGCTTCATCCCTCTTTCTATCTATGTCATTGGTCCCCACGTAGACCACAACATCTGGCGGCTCATCCTCCCACCTGAGAATCCTGTGGTCTCGAGCTGAGACGGCCCTGACCCTGGCACCTGGGAGCCTCTATCTGTTCACAGAACCTCCTATTTGTTCATCTATCTAATCACCCTTCACTGCAACCCTCCTCTTCTTCCCCCTTCCCTTTTGAGCTGAAAGTCCTGTCTCTGTGCCAGACCTGACCCTTATGACTTGTCCAGGGCTGAGGGGCTATCTCTAGGGGTCCAGGGTTGAGGAGTTACTGGCAGGGGTGGTTGAGGCTGAAGGGGTATCTATGGGGATCCAGAGCCTAAGAGGGCATCTCTAGGGGGAATGGGCTGGAAGGTATCTCGTGCAGTCTGGGGCCTGAGGGGGTGTCCCAGAGGTCCAGGACCAAGGGGATGGCTGAGGGGATATCCATGGGGATCCAGGGCCCAAGGAGAATCTGGGGGTCCAGGGCCTGAGGGGATGTCAAGCCATCCAGGGTCTCTAGAGCATGGGGCCAGGGCCCGAGGAGTATCTCTGATGGTATTTTGGAGCCCAAGGGGGCATCTCCGGGGTATTATGGGGCCTGAGGGAGATCTCGGTGGGGCAGGGAGAGTTCTCGGATGTTTTTTGGGGCCTGAGGGGGTATATCGGTGGAGCTGGGGGGTACTTTGGAGTTGGGGGTATCTCAGTGGGGCCAGAGGGTTATCTCGGGGGGTGGAATTTTGCGGTCCGGGAGGTATCTCGGGGGGGGGGGATTTTGGGGTCCGAGGGGGTATCTCAGGGGGGGTGGGATTTTGGGGTCCGGTGGAGTATCTCGGGAGGGATGGGATTTTGGGGTCTGAAGGGAGAATCTCGGGAGGGGTGGGATTTTGGGGTGCGAGGGGTATCTCAGGGGGTGGGATTTCGGGGTCCGAGGGGGTATCTGGGGGGGATGGGATTTCGGGATCCTGGGGTATCTCGAGGTGGCGGGTGATTTCGGGGTCCGGGGGTATCTCAGGGGGGGGGGGTTTCGGTGTCAGGAGTATCTCAGGGTGATGGGATTTCGGGGTCTGGGGTATCTCGGGGGGGGATGGGATTTCGGGGTCCGGGGGTATCTCATGGGGGGTGGGATTTTGGGGTCAGATCGGGTATCTCGGGGGGATGGATTTCGGGGTCCGGGGGGTATCTGGGGGGATGGGATTTCGGGGTCTGGGGGGGGGATTTCGGGGTCCGGGGGGGGATTTCAGGGTCCGGGTGTATCTGGGGGGGGATTTCGGTGTCCGGGGGTATCTGGGGGGGATTTTGGGGTCTGATCGGGTATCTTGGGGGGGGATTTCGGGGTCTGGGTGTATCTCAGGGGGTGGTATTTCGGGGTCCGGGGAGGTATCTGGGGGGATGGGATTTTGGGGTCCGTGGGAGGATTTCGGGGTCCGGGGGGTATCTGGGGGTGGGATTTCGGTGTCCGGGGGGTATCTGGGGGGGGGGATTTCGGTGTACGGTGGTATCTCGGGGGGATGGGATTTCGAGGTCCGGGGGGATTTTGGGGTCCGGGGGGATTTCGGGGTTCGGGGGGAAATTTTGGGGTCCGGGGGTATCTGGGGGGGATTTCGGTCCGGGGGTATCTGGGGGGAGGATTTCGGTGTCCGGGGGTATCTCGGGGGGATGGGATTTCGAGGTCAAGGGGGATTTCGAGTTCCGGGGGGATTTCGGGGTTGGGGGGATTTCGGGGTCCGTGGGGATTTCGGGGTCCGGGGGTATCTCGTGGGGATGGGATTTCGAGGTCAAGGGGGATTTCGAGTTCCGGGGGATATTCGGGGTCCGGGGGGGATTTCGGGGTCCGGGGGATTTCAGGGTCCGGGGGGGATTTCGGGGTCCGGGGGGGATTTCGGGGTCCGGGGGGGATTTCGGGGTCCGGGCGGATTTCGGGGTCCGGGGGGATTTCGGGGTCCGGGGGATTTCGGGGTCCGGGGGGGATTTCGGGGTCCGGGGGGATTTCGGGGTCCGGGGGATTTCGGGGTCCGGGGGGATTTCGGGGTCCGGGGGGATTTCGGGGTCCGGGGGGATTTCGGGGTCCGGGCGGATTTCGGGGTCCGGGGGGGATTTCGGGGTCCGGGGGGGATTTCGGGGTCCGGGGGGGATTTCGGGGTCCGGGGGGATTTCGGGGTCCGGGGGGATTTCGGGGTCCGGGGGGATTTCGGGGTCCGGGGGGATTTCGGGGTCCGGGGGGGATTTCGGGGTCCGGGCGGATTTCGGGGTCCGGGGGGATTTCAGGGTCCGGGGGGGATTTCAGGGTCCGGGGGGGATTTCGGGGTCCGGGCGGATTTCGGGGTCCGGGGGGGATTTCGGGGTCTGGGGGGATTTCGGGGTCCGGGCGGATTTCGGGGTCCGGGGGGGATTTCGGGGTCCGGGCGGATTTCGGGGGGGATTTCGGGGTCCGGGGGGGATTTCGGGGTCCGGGCGGATTTCGGGGTCCGGGGGGATTTCGGGGTCCGGGGGGATTTCAGGGTCCGGGGTGGATTTCAGGGTCCGGGGGGGATTTCGGGGTCCGGGCGGATTTCGGGGTCCGGGGGGGATTTCTGTGTCCGGGGGGGATTTCGGGGTCCGGGCGGATTTCGGGGTCTGGGGGGATTTCAGGGTCCGGGGGGGATTTCGGGGTTTGGGGGGATTTCGGGGTCCGGGGGGGATTTCAGGGTCCGGGGGGGATTTCGGGGTCCGGGGGGGATTTCGGGGTCCGGGGGGATTTCGGGGTCCGGGGGGTATCTGGGGGGGGGGGTCACACGTGTGCGGGCCGCCGCTGACCCTGGGTTCTCTTGCAGGAACGCTGTTCACGGGCCCGGCGCTGACCCTGAGCCCGGCCGAGCCGCTGGAGCTGGTGGTGGAGGCCCGGGACCGGGGAGCCCCCGCGCTGCAGGCGCGAACCACGGTGCGGATCCAGGCGCGGCCCGTGAACGAGCGGGCGCCCGCCTTCGAGCGGCCCGAGTACCGCGCGCAGGTGGCGGAGGACGCGCGCCCCGGGAGCACGGTGCTGTGGTTCGGGGCCCGCGACCCGGACGCGTGGCCGGAGCAGGGCGGCGTGGACTACAGCCTCGTGGCGGGCAACACGGCCCACGCGTTCCGCGTGGAGCGGCGGCTGGAGCGGGGGCCGCGGGGCTGGCGGAGCCGCGGGTGCCTGGTGCTCGCCCACGGCCTGGACTTCGAGCTGGTGCCGAGCTACAACGTGACGGTGGCGGCGTGGGACGGCGGCCGTCCCCGGCGCAGCGCCACGGTCTCGGCGCTGGTGGCGGTGCGCGACGTGAACGACCACGCGCCGCAGTTCGGGCGCGCCCGCTGGGACGTGACGGTGAGCGAGGCGGCGGCGGCCGGGAGCGAGCTGCTGCGGCTCTGGGCCAGCGACGCGGACCGGGGCTCGGAGCTGCGCTACTCGCTGAGCTCGGCCGACGGGGGCGGCTCCCTCTTCGCCGTGGACGAGGCGACGGGCGCCGTGCGGCTGCGCGCGCCGCTCGACCGGGAGCGCCGCTCCGAGCACCGGCTCACCGTGCAGGCCCGCGACGGCCGCGCGGCCGACGCGCACGTGGCGCTGGCCCAGGTGCGGGTGCGCGTCGCCGACGAGAACGAGCACCGGCCCGAGTTCCCGGTCGGCCGCCTGAGCGCCAGCGTGGCCGAGAACCGGCCGGCGCGCACGCTGCTCGCCACCGTGAGGGCGGTGGACCGAGACGGCGGCGCCTTCGGCCGCCTCACCTACTCGCTGCTGGGCCGGGCCGGGCCCTTCTCGCTGCACCCGGGCACGGGCCAGCTCCGCTCCACCCGGCCGCTCGACTACGAGCAGCGCCGCTCCTTCCAGCTGCTGGTGGCGGCCACGGACGCGGGCAACGCCTCGGCCACGGCCACCGTGCACGTGCTGGTGACCGGCGTGGACGAGTACGAGCCCGTCTTCAGCCAGCCGGCCTACGCCTTCTCGGTGCCCGCGGACGGCCGGCGGGGCTGGAGCGTGGGCCGGGTGCTGGCCACGGACGAGGACGGCGGCCTGGACGGGGTGGTCGTGTACTCGCTGCTCAGCCCATCGCAGTACTTCTCGGTGAACCGGAGCACGGGCCACGTGGTGCTGAAGGTGGACAGCCAGGGCGCGGGGGCGAGCGCGGGCGGCCGGGCGCGCACCCTCACGCTCAACATCCAGGCCCGCGGGCCGCTCCCCGCCTCCCGCTCGGCGCAGACCCAGGCCCGCCTCGATGTGAGCCGCACGTCCTTCGGCCTGGCGCCCGCGGCTAGCCCCGTGCTGGTGGGCGCGCTGGCCGCCTCGCTGGCCGTCGGAGGCCTGCTGGCCGTGCTCGGCCTGGCGCTCGTCGTCCTGCGCGCCCGCAGGAAGCGCGCGGCGGACGGGCGCGCGCTGCCGGCCAAACTGGCGCCCGAGGCCGCGGGGGAGCGCATCTACCACCAGGCGCTGCCCGGCTACACGCCGCGTCCCCCGGCGCTGGGCGCCCCGTACGGCCGCGGCGACTCCCTCGACCCGTCGCACTCGAGCGGCCGCGGCTCGGCGGAGGCGGCCGAGGACGACGAGATCCGCATGATCAACGAGCACCCGCGGGGCAGCAGCGTCGCCTCGTCCGCGCCGCCGCGCGGCCCCGACTCGGGCATCCAGCAGGACGCCGACCGGCTGTCGGACGCGTCCACCGAGCCGGGCGGCGAGTGGCCGAAGCCCCGCAAGGCGGCGGCGGCGGCGAGCGGCGCGCTCTTCCCGGAGCTGGGGGGCGGCCCCGCCGCGTTCGCCGAGGACGGGCGGCCGTGCGCGCCGGGCGCGCTCACCGCCATCGTGGCGAGCGACGAGGAGCTGCGGGGCAGCTACAACTGGGACTACCTGCTGAACTGGTGCCCGCAGTTCCAGCCGCTCGCCAGCGTCTTCACCGAGATCGGCCGCCTCAAGGACGAGAGCGCGCCCCGCCGCGCGCCCCCCGCCAAGGCCGGCGGCGAGCCCAAGCCCTGCCTCGACCCGCCGCCGCTGCTCACGGCCGTCGCGCACCCCAGCGCCATGTCGGTGCCCCCGCGCCTCGCCGTCGGCCGCCAGCCCGGCCCCGCGCCCCCCGCCCCCGCCCCCGCCCCCGCCCCCGCCGCGCCGCGCTCGCCCATCCCCGGCGCGCCCTGCTTCGCCTCGGCCGCCATGTCGCCCAGCTTCTCGCCGTCCCTGTCGCCGTTGGCCGCCCGCTCGCCCGCCGTCTCCCCCTTCGACGTGTCGCAGGGCCCCGCCGCCTCGCTCCTCAGCACCGAGCACCCGCTCGACGGCCCCGACGACGCGGAGCTGCGCATCTGACGGCCCCCGGGCGGAGCGCGCCCGGCGCACGGGCAGCGGGAGCGCGCCTTCGGGGCCGCGCCGAGGACTTGCAGCAAAGCAACGCGCGGGCACGACGGGGCCACCGGCCTCCGACAACCAGGGAGAGTCCTGATGTCCAACGGATGCCGCCCGTCACCACCAAGGAGCCCTCGTCCACCACTGGCCACACGGGACTGAGACCCGTCCACCCACTGGAGCGACCACCAGCAACTTGGGACGGGACGGGGTGGAGGGAGTTTCACTCTGTGTCTGACCCTGGGAGTGTGTGATGGGACGGTGTGGAGGGACCTTCACTCTGTGTCTGACCCTGGGAGTGTGTGATGGGACGGTGTGGAGGGAGATTCACTCTGTGTCTGACCCTGGGAGTGTGTGATGGGACGGTGTGGAGGGAGTTTCACTCTGTCTGACCCTGGGAGTGTGTGATGGGACGGTGCGGAGGGACCTTCACTCTGTGTCTGACCCTGGGAGTGTGTGATGGGACGGTGTGGAGGGAGATTCACTCTGTGTCTGACCCTGGGAGTGTGTGATGGGACGGTGTGGAGGGAGTTTCACTCTGTGTCTGACCCTGGGAGTGTGTGATGGGATGATGTGGAGGGAGATTCACTCTGTGTCTGACCCTGGGAGTGTGTGATGGGACGGTGCGGAGGGACCTTCACTCTGTGTCTGACCCTGGGAGTGTGTGATGGGACGGTGTGGAGGGAGATTCACTCTGTGTCTGACCCTGGGAGTGTGTGATGGGACGGTGTGGAGGGAGTTTCACTCTGTGTCTGACCCTGGGAGTGTGTGATGGGATGATGTGGAGGGAGATTCACTCTGTGTCTGACCCTGGGAGTGTGTGATGGGACGGTGCGGAGGGACCTTCACTCTGTGTCTGACCCTGGGAGTGTGTGATGGGATGATGTGGAGGGAGATTCACTCTGTGTCTGACCCTGGGAGTGTGTGATGGGACAGTATGGAGGGAGTTTCACTCTGTGTCTGACCCTGGGAGTGTGTGATGGGACGGTGTGGAGGGAGATTCACTCTGTGTCTGACCCTGGGAGTGTGTGATGGGACGGTGTGGAGGGACCTTCACTCTGTGTCTGACCCTGGGAGTGTGTGATGGGATGATGTGGAGGGAGATTCACTCTGTGTCTGACCCTGGGAGTGTGTGATGGGACGGTGTGGAGGGAGATTCACTCTGTGTCTGACCCTGGGAGTGTGTGATGGGACGGTGTGGAGGGACCTTCACTCTGTGTCTGACCCTGGGAGTGTGTGATGGGACGGTGTGGAGGGAGATTCACTCTGTGTCTGACCCTGGGAGTGTGTGATGGGACGGTGTGGAGGGAGTTTCACTCTGTCTGACCCTGGGAGTGTGTGATGGGATGATGTGGAGGGAGATTCACTCTGTGTCTGACCCTGGGAGTGTGTGATGGGACGGTGCGGAGGGACCTTCACTCTGTGTCTGACCCTGGGAGTGTGTGATGGGACGGTGTGGAGGGAGATTCACTCTGTGTCTGACCCTGGGAGTGTGTGATGGGACGGTGTGGAGGGAGTTTCACTCTGTGTCTGACCCTGGGAGTGTGTGATGGGATGATGTGGAGGGAGATTCACTCTGTGTCTGACCCTGGGAGTGTGTGATGGGACGGTGCGGAGGGACCTTCACTCTGTGTCTGACCCTGGGAGTGTGTGATGGGATGATGTGGAGGGAGATTCACTCTGTGTCTGACCCTGGGAGTGTGTGATGGGACAGTATGGAGGGAGTTTCACTCTGTGTCTGACCCTGGGAGTGTGTGATGGGACGGTGTGGAGGGAGATTCACTCTGTGTCTGACCCTGGGAGTGTGTGATGGGACGGTGTGGAGGGACCTTCACTCTGTGTCTGACCCTGGGAGTGTGTGATGGGATGATGTGGAGGGAGATTCACTCTGTGTCTGACCCTGGGAGTGTGTGATGGGACGGTGTGGAGGGAGATTCACTCTGTGTCTGACCCTGGGAGTGTGTGATGGGACGGTGTGGAGGGACCTTCACTCTGTGTCTGACCCTGGGAGTGTGTGATGGGACGGTGTGGAGGGAGATTCACTCTGTGTCTGACCCTGGGAGTGTGTGATGGGACGGTGTGGAGGGACCTTCACTCTGTGTCTGACCCTGGGAGTGTGTGATGGGACGGTGTGGAGGGAGATTCACTCTGTGTCTGACCCTGGGAGTGTGTGATGGGATGATGTGGAGGGAGTTTCACTCTGTGTCTGACCCTGGGAGTGTGTGATGGGATGATGTGGAGGGAGTTTCACTCTGTGTCTGACCCTGGGAGTGAGTGATGGGACGGTGTGGAGGGAGCTTCACTCTGTGTCTGACCCTGGGAGTGTGTGATGGGATGATGTGGAGGGAGTTTCACTCTGTGTCTGACCCTGGGAGTGTGTGATGGGATGATGTGGAGGGAGCTTCACTCTGTGTCTGACCCTGGGAGTGTGTGATGGGACGGTGTGGAGGGAGTTTCACTCTGTGTCTGACCCTGGGATTGAGTGATGGGACGGTGTGGAGGGAGTTTCACTCTGTGTCTGACCCTGGGATTGAGTGATGGGACGGTGTGGAGGGAGATTCACTCTGTGTCTGACCCTGGGAGTGTGTGATGGGACGGTGTGGTGGGATCTTCACTCTGTGTCTGACCCTGGGAGTGTGTGATGGGATGATGTGGAGGGAGTTTCACTCTGTGTCTGACCCTGGGAGTGTGTGATGGGATGATGTGGAGGGAGTTTCACTCTGTGTCTGACCACGGGAGTGTGTGATGGGACGGTGCGGAGGGAGTTTCACTCTGTGTCTGACCCTGGGAGTGTGTGATGGGACGGTGTGGAGGGAGTTTCACTCTGTGTCTGACCCTGGGAGTGTGTGATGGGATGATGTGGAGGGAGTTTCACTCTGTGTCTGACCCTGGGAGTGAGTGATGGGACTGGGCAGAGGGAGATTCACTCTGTGTCTGACCCTGGGAGTGTGTGATGGGACGGTGTGGAGGGAGTTTCACTCTGTGTCTGACCACGGGAGTGTGTGATGGGACGGTGTGGTGGGATCTTCACTCTGTGTCTGACCCTGGGAGTGTGTGATGGGACGGTGTGGTGGGATCTTCACTCTGTGTCTGACCCTGGGAGAGTGTGATGGGATGGTGAGGAGGGAGCTTCACTCTGTGTCTGACCCTGGGAGTGTGTGATGGGACGGTGTGGAGGGAGCTTCACTCTGTGTCTGACCCTGGGAGTGTGTGATGGGACGGTGTGGAGGGAGTTTCACTCTGTGTCTGACCCTGGGAGTGTGTGATGGAACGGTGAGGAGGGAGTTTCACTCTGTGTCTGACCCTGGGAGTGTGTGATGGGACAGTATGGAGGGACCTACAGTCTGTGTCTGACCCTGGGAGTGTGTGATGGGACGGGGCAGAGGGAGATTCTCTCTGTGTCTGACCCTGGGAGTGTGTGATGGACGGTGCGGATGGAGTTTCACTCTGCGTCTGACCCTGGGAGTGTGTGATGGGACGGTGTGGAGGGACCTTCACTCTGTGTCTGACTCTGGGAGTGTGTGATGGGACGGTGTGGAGGGAGATTCACTGTGACTGACCCTGGTAGTGTGTGATGGGACGGTGTGGAAGGAACTTCACTCTGTGTCTGACCCTGGGAGTGAGTGATGGGACGGTGCGGAGGGAGATTCACTCTGTGTCTGACCCTGGGAGTGTGTGATGGGACGGTATGGAGGGAGATTCACTCTGTGTCTGACCCTGGGAGTGTGTGATGGGACGGTGTGGAGGGAACTTCACTCTGTGTCTGACCCTGGGAGTGTGTGATGGGACGGTGTGGAGGGACCTTCACTCTGTGTCTGACCCCAGAAGTGTGTGATGGCACGGTAAAGAGGGAGCTTCATTCTCTGTCTGACCCCAGAAGTGTGTGATACGACGGTGAAGAGGGAGCTTCACTCTGTGTCTGACCCTGGGAGTGTGTGATGGGACGGTATGGAGGGAGATTCACTCTGTGTCTGACCCTGGGAGTGTGTGATGGGAAGGTGTGGTGGGAGATTCACTCTGTGTCTGACCCTGGGAGTGTGTTACGGTACAGTATGGAGGGAGATTCACTCTGTGTCTGACCCTGGGAGTGTGTGATGGGATGATGTGGAGGGAGTTTCACTCTGTGTCTGACCCTGGGAGTGTGTGATGGGACGGTGTGGAGGGAGTTTCACTCTGTGTCTGTCCCTGGGAGTGTGTGATGGGATGATGTGGAGGGAGTTTCACTCTGTGTCTGACCCTGGGAGTGTGTGATGGGATGATGTGGAGGGAGTTTCACTCTGTGTCTGACCCTGGGAGTGTGTGATGGGATGATGTGGAGGGAGTTTCACTCTGTGTCTGACCCTGGGAGTGTGTGATGGGATGATGTGGAGGGAGTTTCACTCTGTGTCTGACCCTGGGAGTGTGTGATGGGATGATGTGGAGGGAGTTTCACTCTGTGTCTGACCCCGGGAGTGTGTGATGGGACGGTGCGGAGGGAGTTTCACTCTGTGTCTGACCCCAGAAGTGTGTGATAGGACGGTGAAGAGGGATCTTCACTCTGTGTCTGACCCTGGGAGTGTGTGATGGGACGGTGTGGAGGGAGTTTCACTCTGTGTCTGACCCCAGAAGTGTGTGATAGGACGGTGAAGAGGGATCTTCACTCTGTGTCTGACCCTGGGAGTGTGTGATGGGACGGTGTGGAGGGAGTTTCACTCTGTGTCTGACCCTGGGAGTGTGTGATGGACGGTGCGGACGGAGCTTCACTCTGTGTCTGACCCTGGGAGTGTGTGATGGGACGGTGTGGTGGGATCTTCACTCTGTGTCTGACCCTGGGAGTGTGTGATGGACGGTGCGGACGGAGCTTCACTCTGTGTCTGACCCTGGGAGTGTGTGATGGGACGGTGTGGTGGGATCTTCACTCTGTGTCTGACCATGGGAGTGTGTGATGGACGGTGCGGACGGAGCTTCACTCTGTGTCTGACCCTGGGAGTGTGTGATGGGATGATGTGGAGGGAGTTTCACTCTGTGTCTGACCCTGGGAGTGTGTGATGGGATGATGTGGAGGGAGTTTCACTCTGTGTCTGACCCCGGGAGTGTGTGATGGGACGGTGCGGAGGGAGTTTCACTCTGTGTCTGACCCTGGGAGTGTGTGATGGGACGGTGTGGAGGGAGTTTCACTCTGTGTCTGACCCTGGGAGTGTGTGATGGGATGATGTGGAGGGAGTTTCACTCTGTGTCTGACCCTGGGAGTGAGTGATGGGACGGGGCAGAGGGAGATTCACTCTGTGTCTGACCCTGGGAGTGTGTGATGGGACGGTGTGGAGGGAGTTTCACTCTGTGTCTGACCACGGGAGTGTGTGATGGGACGGTGTGGTGGGATCTTCACTCTGTGTCTGACCCTGGGAGTGTGTGATGGGACGGTGTGGTGGGATCTTCACTCTGTGTCTGACCCTGGGAGAGTGTGATGGGATGGTGAGGAGGGAGCTTCACTCTGTGTCTGACCCTGGGAGTGTGTGATGGGACGGTGTGGAGGGAGCTTCACTCTGTGTCTGACCCTGGGAGTGTGTGATGGGACGGTGTGGAGGGAGTTTCACTCTGTGTCTGACCCTGGGAGTGTGTGATGGAACGGTGAGGAGGGAGTTTCACTCTGTGTCTGACCCTGGGAGTGTGTGATGGGACAGTATGGAGGGACCTACAGTCTGTGTCTGACCCTGGGAGTGTGTGATGGGACGGGGCAGAGGGAGATTCTCTCTGTGTCTGACCCTGGGAGTGTGTGATGGACGGTGCGGATGGAGTTTCACTCTGCGTCTGACCCTGGGAGTGTGTGATGGGACGGTGTGGAGGGACCTTCACTCTGTGTCTGACTCTGGGAGTGTGTGATGGGACGGTGTGGAGGGAGATTCACTGTGACTGACCCTGGTAGTGTGTGATGGGACGGTGTGGAAGGAACTTCACTCTGTGTCTGACCCTGGGAGTGAGTGATGGGACGGTGCGGAGGGAGATTCACTCTGTGTCTGACCCTGGGAGTGTGTGATGGGACGGTATGGAGGGAGATTCACTCTGTGTCTGACCCTGGGAGTGTGTGATGGGACGGTGTGGAGGGAACTTCACTCTGTGTCTGACCCTGGGAGTGTGTGATGGGACGGTGTGGAGGGACCTTCACTCTGTGTCTGACCCCAGAAGTGTGTGATGGCACGGTAAAGAGGGAGCTTCATTCTCTGTCTGACCCCAGAAGTGTGTGATAGGACGGTGAAGAGGGAGCTTCACTCTGTGTCTGACCCTGGGAGTGTGTGATGGGACGGTATGGAGGGAGATTCACTCTGTGTCTGACCCTGGGAGTGTGTGATGGGAAGGTGTGGTGGGAGATTCACTCTGTGTCTGACCCTGGGAGTGTGTTACGGTACAGTATGGAGGGAGATTCACTCTGTGTCTGACCCTGGGAGTGTGTGATGGGATGATGTGGAGGGAGTTTCACTCTGTGTCTGACCCTGGGAGTGTGTGATGGGACGGTGTGGAGGGAGATTCACTCTGTGTCTGACCCTGGGAGTGTGTGATGGGACGGTGTGGAGGGAGTTTCACTCTGTCTGACCCTGGGAGTGTGTGATGGGACGGTGCGGAGGGACCTTCACTCTGTGTCTGACCCTGGGAGTGTGTGATGGGACGGTGTGGAGGGAGATTCACTCTGTGTCTGACCCTGGGAGTGTGTGATGGGACGGTGTGGAGGGAGTTTCACTCTGTGTCTGACCCTGGGAGTGTGTGATGGGATGATGTGGAGGGAGATTCACTCTGTGTCTGACCCTGGGAGTGTGTGATGGGACGGTGCGGAGGGACCTTCACTCTGTGTCTGACCCTGGGAGTGTGTGATGGGACGGTGTGGAGGGAGATTCACTCTGTGTCTGACCCTGGGAGTGTGTGATGGGACGGTGTGGAGGGAGTTTCACTCTGTGTCTGACCCTGGGAGTGTGTGATGGGATGATGTGGAGGGAGATTCACTCTGTGTCTGACCCTGGGAGTGTGTGATGGGACGGTGCGGAGGGACCTTCACTCTGTGTCTGACCCTGGGAGTGTGTGATGGGATGATGTGGAGGGAGATTCACTCTGTGTCTGACCCTGGGAGTGTGTGATGGGACAGTATGGAGGGAGTTTCACTCTGTGTCTGACCCTGGGAGTGTGTGATGGGACGGTGTGGAGGGAGATTCACTCTGTGTCTGACCCTGGGAGTGTGTGATGGGACGGTGTGGAGGGACCTTCACTCTGTGTCTGACCCTGGGAGTGTGTGATGGGATGATGTGGAGGGAGATTCACTCTGTGTCTGACCCTGGGAGTGTGTGATGGGACGGTGTGGAGGGAGATTCACTCTGTGTCTGACCCTGGGAGTGTGTGATGGGACGGTGTGGAGGGACCTTCACTCTGTGTCTGACCCTGGGAGTGTGTGATGGGACGGTGTGGAGGGAGATTCACTCTGTGTCTGACCCTGGGAGTGTGTGATGGGACGGTGTGGAGGGAGTTTCACTCTGTCTGACCCTGGGAGTGTGTGATGGGATGATGTGGAGGGAGATTCACTCTGTGTCTGACCCTGGGAGTGTGTGATGGGACGGTGCGGAGGGACCTTCACTCTGTGTCTGACCCTGGGAGTGTGTGATGGGACGGTGTGGAGGGAGATTCACTCTGTGTCTGACCCTGGGAGTGTGTGATGGGACGGTGTGGAGGGAGTTTCACTCTGTGTCTGACCCTGGGAGTGTGTGATGGGATGATGTGGAGGGAGATTCACTCTGTGTCTGACCCTGGGAGTGTGTGATGGGACGGTGCGGAGGGACCTTCACTCTGTGTCTGACCCTGGGAGTGTGTGATGGGATGATGTGGAGGGAGATTCACTCTGTGTCTGACCCTGGGAGTGTGTGATGGGACAGTATGGAGGGAGTTTCACTCTGTGTCTGACCCTGGGAGTGTGTGATGGGACGGTGTGGAGGGAGATTCACTCTGTGTCTGACCCTGGGAGTGTGTGATGGGACGGTGTGGAGGGACCTTCACTCTGTGTCTGACCCTGGGAGTGTGTGATGGGATGATGTGGAGGGAGATTCACTCTGTGTCTGACCCTGGGAGTGTGTGATGGGACGGTGTGGAGGGAGATTCACTCTGTGTCTGACCCTGGGAGTGTGTGATGGGACGGTGTGGAGGGACCTTCACTCTGTGTCTGACCCTGGGAGTGTGTGATGGGACGGTGTGGAGGGAGATTCACTCTGTGTCTGACCCTGGGAGTGTGTGATGGGACGGTGTGGAGGGACCTTCACTCTGTGTCTGACCCTGGGAGTGTGTGATGGGACGGTGTGGAGGGAGATTCACTCTGTGTCTGACCCTGGGAGTGTGTGATGGGATGATGTGGAGGGAGTTTCACTCTGTGTCTGACCCTGGGAGTGTGTGATGGGATGATGTGGAGGGAGTTTCACTCTGTGTCTGACCCTGGGAGTGAGTGATGGGACGGTGTGGAGGGAGCTTCACTCTGTGTCTGACCCTGGGAGTGTGTGATGGGATGATGTGGAGGGAGTTTCACTCTGTGTCTGACCCTGGGAGTGTGTGATGGGATGATGTGGAGGGAGCTTCACTCTGTGTCTGACCCTGGGAGTGTGTGATGGGACGGTGTGGAGGGAGTTTCACTCTGTGTCTGACCCTGGGATTGAGTGATGGGACGGTGTGGAGGGAGTTTCACTCTGTGTCTGACCCTGGGATTGAGTGATGGGACGGTGTGGAGGGAGATTCACTCTGTGTCTGACCCTGGGAGTGTGTGATGGGACGGTGTGGTGGGATCTTCACTCTGTGTCTGACCCTGGGAGTGTGTGATGGGATGATGTGGAGGGAGTTTCACTCTGTGTCTGACCCTGGGAGTGTGTGATGGGATGATGTGGAGGGAGTTTCACTCTGTGTCTGACCACGGGAGTGTGTGATGGGACGGTGCGGAGGGAGTTTCACTCTGTGTCTGACCCTGGGAGTGTGTGATGGGACGGTGTGGAGGGAGTTTCACTCTGTGTCTGACCCTGGGAGTGTGTGATGGGATGATGTGGAGGGAGTTTCACTCTGTGTCTGACCCTGGGAGTGAGTGATGGGACTGGGCAGAGGGAGATTCACTCTGTGTCTGACCCTGGGAGTGTGTGATGGGACGGTGTGGAGGGAGTTTCACTCTGTGTCTGACCACGGGAGTGTGTGATGGGACGGTGTGGTGGGATCTTCACTCTGTGTCTGACCCTGGGAGTGTGTGATGGGACGGTGTGGTGGGATCTTCACTCTGTGTCTGACCCTGGGAGAGTGTGATGGGATGGTGAGGAGGGAGCTTCACTCTGTGTCTGACCCTGGGAGTGTGTGATGGGACGGTGTGGAGGGAGCTTCACTCTGTGTCTGACCCTGGGAGTGTGTGATGGGACGGTGTGGAGGGAGTTTCACTCTGTGTCTGACCCTGGGAGTGTGTGATGGAACGGTGAGGAGGGAGTTTCACTCTGTGTCTGACCCTGGGAGTGTGTGATGGGACAGTATGGAGGGACCTACAGTCTGTGTCTGACCCTGGGAGTGTGTGATGGGACGGGGCAGAGGGAGATTCTCTCTGTGTCTGACCCTGGGAGTGTGTGATGGACGGTGCGGATGGAGTTTCACTCTGCGTCTGACCCTGGGAGTGTGTGATGGGACGGTGTGGAGGGACCTTCACTCTGTGTCTGACTCTGGGAGTGTGTGATGGGACGGTGTGGAGGGAGATTCACTGTGACTGACCCTGGTAGTGTGTGATGGGACGGTGTGGAAGGAACTTCACTCTGTGTCTGACCCTGGGAGTGAGTGATGGGACGGTGCGGAGGGAGATTCACTCTGTGTCTGACCCTGGGAGTGTGTGATGGGACGGTATGGAGGGAGATTCACTCTGTGTCTGACCCTGGGAGTGTGTGATGGGACGGTGTGGAGGGAACTTCACTCTGTGTCTGACCCTGGGAGTGTGTGATGGGACGGTGTGGAGGGACCTTCACTCTGTGTCTGACCCCAGAAGTGTGTGATGGCACGGTAAAGAGGGAGCTTCATTCTCTGTCTGACCCCAGAAGTGTGTGATACGACGGTGAAGAGGGAGCTTCACTCTGTGTCTGACCCTGGGAGTGTGTGATGGGACGGTATGGAGGGAGATTCACTCTGTGTCTGACCCTGGGAGTGTGTGATGGGAAGGTGTGGTGGGAGATTCACTCTGTGTCTGACCCTGGGAGTGTGTTACGGTACAGTATGGAGGGAGATTCACTCTGTGTCTGACCCTGGGAGTGTGTGATGGGATGATGTGGAGGGAGTTTCACTCTGTGTCTGACCCTGGGAGTGTGTGATGGGACGGTGTGGAGGGAGTTTCACTCTGTGTCTGTCCCTGGGAGTGTGTGATGGGATGATGTGGAGGGAGTTTCACTCTGTGTCTGACCCTGGGAGTGTGTGATGGGATGATGTGGAGGGAGTTTCACTCTGTGTCTGACCCTGGGAGTGTGTGATGGGATGATGTGGAGGGAGTTTCACTCTGTGTCTGACCCTGGGAGTGTGTGATGGGATGATGTGGAGGGAGTTTCACTCTGTGTCTGACCCTGGGAGTGTGTGATGGGATGATGTGGAGGGAGTTTCACTCTGTGTCTGACCCCGGGAGTGTGTGATGGGACGGTGCGGAGGGAGTTTCACTCTGTGTCTGACCCCAGAAGTGTGTGATAGGACGGTGAAGAGGGATCTTCACTCTGTGTCTGACCCTGGGAGTGTGTGATGGGACGGTGTGGAGGGAGTTTCACTCTGTGTCTGACCCCAGAAGTGTGTGATAGGACGGTGAAGAGGGATCTTCACTCTGTGTCTGACCCTGGGAGTGTGTGATGGGACGGTGTGGAGGGAGTTTCACTCTGTGTCTGACCCTGGGAGTGTGTGATGGACGGTGCGGACGGAGCTTCACTCTGTGTCTGACCCTGGGAGTGTGTGATGGGACGGTGTGGTGGGATCTTCACTCTGTGTCTGACCCTGGGAGTGTGTGATGGACGGTGCGGACGGAGCTTCACTCTGTGTCTGACCCTGGGAGTGTGTGATGGGACGGTGTGGTGGGATCTTCACTCTGTGTCTGACCATGGGAGTGTGTGATGGACGGTGCGGACGGAGCTTCACTCTGTGTCTGACCCTGGGAGTGTGTGATGGGATGATGTGGAGGGAGTTTCACTCTGTGTCTGACCCTGGGAGTGTGTGATGGGATGATGTGGAGGGAGTTTCACTCTGTGTCTGACCCCGGGAGTGTGTGATGGGACGGTGCGGAGGGAGTTTCACTCTGTGTCTGACCCTGGGAGTGTGTGATGGGACGGTGTGGAGGGAGTTTCACTCTGTGTCTGACCCTGGGAGTGTGTGATGGGATGATGTGGAGGGAGTTTCACTCTGTGTCTGACCCTGGGAGTGAGTGATGGGACGGGGCAGAGGGAGATTCACTCTGTGTCTGACCCTGGGAGTGTGTGATGGGACGGTGTGGAGGGAGTTTCACTCTGTGTCTGACCACGGGAGTGTGTGATGGGACGGTGTGGTGGGATCTTCACTCTGTGTCTGACCCTGGGAGTGTGTGATGGGACGGTGTGGTGGGATCTTCACTCTGTGTCTGACCCTGGGAGAGTGTGATGGGATGGTGAGGAGGGAGCTTCACTCTGTGTCTGACCCTGGGAGTGTGTGATGGGACGGTGTGGAGGGAGCTTCACTCTGTGTCTGACCCTGGGAGTGTGTGATGGGACGGTGTGGAGGGAGTTTCACTCTGTGTCTGACCCTGGGAGTGTGTGATGGAACGGTGAGGAGGGAGTTTCACTCTGTGTCTGACCCTGGGAGTGTGTGATGGGACAGTATGGAGGGACCTACAGTCTGTGTCTGACCCTGGGAGTGTGTGATGGGACGGGGCAGAGGGAGATTCTCTCTGTGTCTGACCCTGGGAGTGTGTGATGGACGGTGCGGATGGAGTTTCACTCTGCGTCTGACCCTGGGAGTGTGTGATGGGACGGTGTGGAGGGACCTTCACTCTGTGTCTGACTCTGGGAGTGTGTGATGGGACGGTGTGGAGGGAGATTCACTGTGACTGACCCTGGTAGTGTGTGATGGGACGGTGTGGAAGGAACTTCACTCTGTGTCTGACCCTGGGAGTGAGTGATGGGACGGTGCGGAGGGAGATTCACTCTGTGTCTGACCCTGGGAGTGTGTGATGGGACGGTATGGAGGGAGATTCACTCTGTGTCTGACCCTGGGAGTGTGTGATGGGACGGTGTGGAGGGAACTTCACTCTGTGTCTGACCCTGGGAGTGTGTGATGGGACGGTGTGGAGGGACCTTCACTCTGTGTCTGACCCCAGAAGTGTGTGATGGCACGGTAAAGAGGGAGCTTCATTCTCTGTCTGACCCCAGAAGTGTGTGATAGGACGGTGAAGAGGGAGCTTCACTCTGTGTCTGACCCTGGGAGTGTGTGATGGGACGGTATGGAGGGAGATTCACTCTGTGTCTGACCCTGGGAGTGTGTGATGGGAAGGTGTGGTGGGAGATTCACTCTGTGTCTGACCCTGGGAGTGTGTTACGGTACAGTATGGAGGGAGATTCACTCTGTGTCTGACCCTGGGAGTGTGTGATGGGATGATGTGGAGGGAGTTTCACTCTGTGTCTGACCCTGGGAGTGTGTGATGGGACGGTGTGGAGGGAGTTTCACTCTGTGTCTGACCCTGGGAGTGTGTGATGGGATGATGTGGAGGGAGTTTCACTCTGTGTCTGACCCTGGGAGTGTGTGATGGGATGATGTGGAGGGAGTTTCACTCTGTGTCTGACCCTGGGAGTGTGTGATGGGATGATGTGGAGGGAGTTTCACTCTGTGTCTGACCCTGGGAGTGTGTGATGGGATGATGTGGAGGGAGTTTCACTCTGTGTCTGACCCTGGGAGTGTGTGATGGGATGATGTGGAGGGAGTTTCACTCTGTGTCTGACCCCGGGAGTGTGTGATGGGACGGTGCGGAGGGAGTTTCACTCTGTGTCTGACCCCAGAAGTGTGTGATAGGACGGTGAAGAGGGATCTTCACTCTGTGTCTGACCCTGGGAGTGTGTGATGGGACGGTGTGGAGGGAGTTTCACTCTGTGTCTGACTCCAGAAGTGTGTGATAGGACGGTGAAGAGGGATCTTCACTCTGTGTCTGACCCTGGGAGTGTGTGATGGGACGGTGTGGAGGGAGTTTCACTCTGTGTCTGACCCTGGGAGTGTGTGATGGACGGTGCGGACGGAGCTTCACTCTGTGTCTGACCCTGGGAGTGTGTGATGGGACGGTGTGGTGGGATCTTCACTCTGTGTCTGACCCTGGGAGTGTGTGATGGACGGTGCGGACGGAGCTTCACTCTGTGTCTGACCCTGGGAGTGTGTGATGGGACGGTGTGGTGGGATCTTCACTCTGTGTCTGACCCTGGGAGTGTGTGATGGACGGTGCGGACGGAGCTTCACTCTGTGTCTGACCCTGGGAGTGTGTGATGGGACGGTGTGGTGGGATCTTCACTCTGTGTCTGACCCTGGGAGTGTGTGATGGACGGTGCGGACGGAGCTTCACTCTGTGTCTGACCCTGGGAGTGTGTGATGGACGGTGCGGACGGAGCTTCACTCTGTGTCTGACCCTGGGAGTGTGTGATGGGACGGTGTGGTGGGATCTTCACTCTGTGTCTGACCCTGGGAGTGTGTGATGGACGGTGCGGACGGAGCTTCACTCTGTGTCTGACCCTGGGAGTGTGTGATGGGACGGTGTGGTGGGATCTTCACTCTGTATCTGACCCTGGGAGTGTGTGATGGGACGGTGTGGAGGGAGCTTCACTCTGTGTCTGACCCTGGGAGTGTGTGATGGGACGGTGCGGACGGAGCTTCACTCTGTGTCTGACCCTGGGAGTGTGTGATGGGACGGTGTGGAGGGAGTTTCACTCTGTGTCTGACCCTGGGAGTGTGTGATGGGACGGTGTGGAGGGAGTTTCACTCTGTGTCTGACCCTGGGAGTGTGTGATGGGATGATGTGGAGGGAGTTTCACTCTGTGTCTGACCCTGGGAGTGTGTGATGGGACGGTGCGGAGGGAGATTCACTCTGTGTCTGACCCTGGGACTGTGTGATGGGACGGTGTGGAGGGAGTTTCACTCTGTGTCTGACCCTGGGAGTGTGTGATGGGACGGTGAGGAGGGAGTTTCACTCTGTGTCTGACCCTGGGAGTGTGTGATGGGACAGTATGGAGGGACCTTCAGTCTGTGTCTGACCCTGGGAGTGTGTGATGGGACGGGGCAGAGGGAGATTCACTCTGTGTCTGACCCTGGGAGTGTGTGATGGACGGTGCGGATGGAGTTTCACTCTGTGTCTGACCCTGGGAGTGTGTGATGGGACGGTGTGGAGGGAGTTTCACTCTGTGTCTGACCCTGGGAGTGTGTGATGGAACGGTGAGGAGGGAGTTTCACTCTGTGTCTGACCCTGGGAGTGTGTGATGGGACAGTATGGAGGGACCTTCAGTCTGTGTCTGACCCTGGGAGTGTGTGATGGGACGGGGCAGAGGGAGATTCACTCTGTGTCTGACCCTGGGAGTGTGTGATGGACGGTGCGGATGGAGTTTCACTCTGCGTCTGACCCTGGGAGTGTGTGATGGGACGGTGTGAAGGGACCTTCATTCTGTGTCTGACCCTGGGAGTGTGTGATGGGACGGTGTGGAGGGACCTTCACTCTGTGTCTGACCCCAGAAGTGTGTGATGGCACGGTAAAGAGGGACCTTCAGTCTGTGTCTGACCCTGGGAGTGTGTGATGGGACGGGGCAGAGGGAGATTCACTCTGTGTCTGACCCTGGGAGTGTGTGATGGACGGTGCGGATGGAGTTTCACTCTGTGTCTGACCCTGGGAGTGTGTGATGGGACGGTGTGGAGGGAACTTCACTCTGTGTCTGACCCTGGGAGTGTGTGATGGGACGGTGTGGAGGGAGATTCACTCTGTGTCTGACCCTGGGAGTGTGTGATGGGACGGTGTGGAGGGACCTTCACTCTGTGTCTGACCCTGGGAGTGAGTGATGGGACGGTGCGGAGGGAGATTCACTCTGTGTCTGACCCTGGGAGTGTGTGATGGGACGGTGTGGAGGGAGATTCACTCTGTGTCTGACCCTGGGAGTGTGTGATGGGACGGTGTGGAGGGACCTTCACTCTGTGTCTGACCCTGGGAGTGTGTGATGGGACGGTGTGGAGGGACCTTCACTCTGTGTCTGACCCTGGGAGTGAGTGATGGGACGGTGTGGTGGGATCTTCACTCTGTGTCTGACCCTGGGAGTGTGTGATGGGACGGTGTGGTGGGATCTTCACTCTGTGTCTGACCCTGGGAGTGTGTGATGGACAGTGTGGAAGGAGCTTCACTCTGAGTCTGACCACGGGAGTGTGTGATGGGATGGTGAGGAGGGAGCTTCACTCTGTGTCTGACCCTGGGAGTGTGTGATGGGACGGTGTGGAGGGAACTTCACTCTGTGTCTGACCCTGGGAGTGTGTGATGGGACGGTGTGGTGGGATCTTCACTCTGTGTCTGACCCTGGGAGTGTGTGATGGGACGGTGTGGAGGGAGATTCACTCTGTGTCTGACCCTGGGAGTGTGTGATGGGACGGTGTGGAGGGAGCTTCACTCTGTGTCTGACCCTGGGATTGAGTGATGGGACGGTGTGGAGGGAGTTTCACTCTGTGTCTGACCCTGGGACTGAGTGATGGGACGGTGTGGAGGGAGATTCACTCTGTGTCTGACCCTGGGAGTGTGTGATGGGATGATGTGGAGGGAGTTTCACTCTGTGTCTGACCCTGGGAGTGTGTGATGGGATGATGTGGAGGGAGTTTCACTCTGTGTCTGACCCTGGGAGTGTGTGATGGGATGATGTGGAGGGAGTTTCACTCTGTGTCTGACCCCGGGAGTGTGTGATGGGACGGTGCGGAGGGAGTTTCACTCTGTGTCTGACCCTGGGAGTGTGTGATGGGACGGTGTGGAGGGAGTTTCACTCTGTGTCTGACCCTGGGAGTGTGTGATGGGATGATGTGGAGGGAGTTTCACTCTGTGTCTGACCCTGGGAGTGAGTGATGGGACGGGGCAGAGGGAGATTCACTCTGTGTCTGACCCTGGGAGTGTGTGATGGGACGGTGTGGAGGGAGTTTCACTCTGTGTCTGACCACGGGAGTGTGTGATGGGACGGTGTGGTGGGATCTTCACTCTGTGTCTGACCCTGGGAGTGTGTGATGGGACGGTGTGGTGGGATTTTCACTCTGTGTCTGACACTGGGAGAGTGTGATGGGATGGTGAGGAGGGAGCTTCACTCTGTGTCTGACCCTGGGAGTGTGTGATGGGACGGTGTGGAGGGAGCTTCACTCTGTGTCTGATCCTGGGAGTATGTGATGGGACGGTGTGGAGGGAACTTCACTCTGTGTCTGACCCTGGGAGTGTGTGATGGGACGGTGTGGTGGGATCTTCACTCTGTGTCTGACCCTGGGAGTGTGTGATGGGACGGTGTGGAGGGAGTTTCACTCTGTGTCTGACCCTGGGACTGAGTGATGGGACGGTGTGGAGGGAGATTCACTCTGTGTCTGACCCTGGGAGTGTGTGATGGGATGATGTGGAGGGAGTTTCACTCTGTGTCTGACCCTGGGAGTGTGTGATGGGATGATGTGGAGGGAGTTTCACTCTGTGTCTGACCCTGGGAGTGAGTGATGGGACGGTGTGGAGGGAGCTTCACTCTGTGTCTGACCCTGGGAGTGTGTGATGGGATGATGTGGAGGGAGTTTCACTCTGTGTCTGACCCTGGGAGTGTGTGATGGGATGATGTGGAGGGAGCTTCACTCTGTGTCTGACCCTGGGAGTGTGTGATGGGACGGTGTGGAGGGAGTTTCACTCTGTGTCTGACCCTGGGATTGAGTGATGGGACGGTGTGGAGGGAGTTTCACTCTGTGTCTGACCCTGGGATTGAGTGATGGGACGGTGTGGAGGGAGATTCACTCTGTGTCTGACCCTGGGAGTGTGTGATGGGACGGTGTGGTGGGATCTTCACTCTGTGTCTGACCCTGGGAGTGTGTGATGGGATGATGTGGAGGGAGTTTCACTCTGTGTCTGACCCTGGGAGTGTGTGATGGGATGATGTGGAGGGAGTTTCACTCTGTGTCTGACCCCGGGAGTGTGTGATGGGACGGTGCGGAGGGAGTTTCACTCTGTGTCTGACCCTGGGAGTGTGTGATGGGACGGTGTGGAGGGAGTTTCACTCTGTGTCTGACCCTGGGAGTGTGTGATGGGATGATGTGGAGGGAGTTTCACTCTGTGTCTGACCCTGGGAGTGAGTGATGGGACGGGGCAGAGGGAGATTCACTCTGTGTCTGACCCTGGGAGTGTGTGATGGGACGGTGTGGAGGGAGTTTCACTCTGTGTCTGACCACGGGAGTGTGTGATGGGACGGTGTGGTGGGATCTTCACTCTGTGTCTGACCCTGGGAGTGTGTGATGGGACGGTGTGGTGGGATCTTCACTCTGTGTCTGACCCTGGGAGAGTGTGATGGGATGGTGAGGAGGGAGCTTCACTCTGTGTCTGACCCTGGGAGTGTGTGATGGGACGGTGTGGAGGGAGCTTCACTCTGTGTCTGACCCTGGGAGTGTGTGATGGGACGGTGTGGAGGGAGTTTCACTCTGTGTCTGACCCTGGGAGTGTGTGATGGAACGGTGAGGAGGGAGTTTCACTCTGTGTCTGACCCTGGGAGTGTGTGATGGGACAGTATGGAGGGACCTACAGTCTGTGTCTGACCCTGGGAGTGTGTGATGGGACGGGGCAGAGGGAGATTCTCTCTGTGTCTGACCCTGGGAGTGTGTGATGGACGGTGCGGATGGAGTTTCACTCTGCGTCTGACCCTGGGAGTGTGTGATGGGACGGTGTGGAGGGACCTTCACTCTGTGTCTGACTCTGGGAGTGTGTGATGGGACGGTGTGGAGGGAGATTCACTGTGACTGACCCTGGTAGTGTGTGATGGGACGGTGTGGAAGGAACTTCACTCTGTGTCTGACCCTGGGAGTGAGTGATGGGACGGTGCGGAGGGAGATTCACTCTGTGTCTGACCCTGGGAGTGTGTGATGGGACGGTGTGGAGGGAACTTCACTCTGTGTCTGACCCTGGGAGTGTGTGATGGGACGGTGTGGAGGGACCTTCACTCTGTGTCTGACCCCAGAAGTGTGTGATGGCACGGTAAAGAGGGAGCTTCATTCTCTGTCTGACCCCAGAAGTGTGTGATAGGACGGTGAAGAGGGAGCTTCACTCTGTGTCTGACCCTGGGAGTGTGTGATGGGACGGTATGGAGGGAGATTCACTCTGTGTCTGACCCTGGGAGTGTGTGATGGGAAGGTGTGGTGGGAGATTCACTCTGTGTCTGACCCTGGGAGTGTGTTACGGTACAGTATGGAGGGAGATTCACTCTGTGTCTGACCCTGGGAGTGTGTGATGGGATGATGTGGAGGGAGTTTCACTCTGTGTCTGACCCTGGGAGTGTGTGATGGGACGGTGTGGAGGGAGTTTCACTCTGTGTCTGACCCTGGGAGTGTGTGATGGGATGATGTGGAGGGAGTTTCACTCTGTGTCTGACCCTGGGAGTGTGTGATGGGATGATGTGGAGGGAGTTTCACTCTGTGTCTGACCCTGGGAGTGTGTGATGGGATGATGTGGAGGGAGTTTCACTCTGTGTCTGACCCTGGGAGTGTGTGATGGGATGATGTGGAGGGAGTTTCACTCTGTGTCTGACCCTGGGAGTGTGTGATGGGATGATGTGGAGGGAGTTTCACTCTGTGTCTGACCCCGGGAGTGTGTGATGGGACGGTGCGGAGGGAGTTTCACTCTGTGTCTGACCCCAGAAGTGTGTGATAGGACGGTGAAGAGGGATCTTCACTCTGTGTCTGACCCTGGGAGTGTGTGATGGGACGGTGTGGAGGGAGTTTCACTCTGTGTCTGACCCCAGAAGTGTGTGATAGGACGGTGAAGAGGGATCTTCACTCTGTGTCTGACCCTGGGAGTGTGTGATGGGACGGTGTGGAGGGAGTTTCACTCTGTGTCTGACCCTGGGAGTGTGTGATGGACGGTGCGGACGGAGCTTCACTCTGTGTCTGACCCTGGGAGTGTGTGATGGGACGGTGTGGTGGGATCTTCACTCTGTGTCTGACCCTGGGAGTGTGTGATGGACGGTGCGGACGGAGCTTCACTCTGTGTCTGACCCTGGGAGTGTGTGATGGACGGTGCGGACGGAGCTTCACTCTGTGTCTGACCCTGGGAGTGTGTGATGGGACGGTGTGGTGGGATCTTCACTCTGTGTCTGACCCTGGGAGTGTGTGATGGACGGTGCGGACGGAGCTTCACTCTGTGTCTGACCCTGGGAGTGTGTGATGGGACGGTGTGGTGGGATCTTCACTCTGTATCTGACCCTGGGAGTGTGTGATGGGACGGTGTGGAGGGAGCTTCACTCTGTGTCTGACCCTGGGAGTGTGTGATGGGACGGTGCGGACGGAGCTTCACTCTGTGTCTGACCCTGGGAGTGTGTGATGGGACGGTGTGGAGGGAGTTTCACTCTGTGTCTGACCCTGGGAGTGTGTGATGGGACGGTGTGGAGGGAGTTTCACTCTGTGTCTGACCCTGGGAGTGTGTGATGGGATGATGTGGAGGGAGTTTCACTCTGTGTCTGACCCTGGGAGTGTGTGATGGGACGGTGCGGAGGGAGATTCACTCTGTGTCTGACCCTGGGACTGTGTGATGGGACGGTGTGGAGGGAGTTTCACTCTGTGTCTGACCCTGGGAGTGTGTGATGGGACGGTGAGGAGGGAGTTTCACTCTGTGTCTGACCCTGGGAGTGTGTGATGGGACAGTATGGAGGGACCTTCAGTCTGTGTCTGACCCTGGGAGTGTGTGATGGGACGGGGCAGAGGGAGATTCACTCTGTGTCTGACCCTGGGAGTGTGTGATGGACGGTGCGGATGGAGTTTCACTCTGTGTCTGACCCTGGGAGTGTGTGATGGGACGGTGTGGAGGGAGTTTCACTCTGTGTCTGACCCTGGGAGTGTGTGATGGAACGGTGAGGAGGGAGTTTCACTCTGTGTCTGACCCTGGGAGTGTGTGATGGGACAGTATGGAGGGACCTTCAGTCTGTGTCTGACCCTGGGAGTGTGTGATGGGACGGGGCAGAGGGAGATTCACTCTGTGTCTGACCCTGGGAGTGTGTGATGGACGGTGCGGATGGAGTTTCACTCTGCGTCTGACCCTGGGAGTGTGTGATGGGACGGTGTGAAGGGACCTTCATTCTGTGTCTGACCCTGGGAGTGTGTGATGGGACGGTGTGGAGGGACCTTCACTCTGTGTCTGACCCCAGAAGTGTGTGATGGCACGGTAAAGAGGGAGCTTCATTCTCTGTCTGACCCCAGAAGTGTGTGATAGGACGGTGAAGAGGGAGCTTCACTCTGTGTCTGACCCTGGGAGTGTGTGATGGGACGGTGTGGAGGGACCTTCACTCTGTGTCTCACCCTGGGAGTGTGTGATGGGACGGTGTGGAGGGAACTTCACTCTGTGTCTGACCCTGGGAGTGAGTGATGGGACGGTGCGGAGGGAGATTCACTCTGTGTCTGACCCTGGGAGTGTGTGATGGGACGGTATGGAGGGAGCTTCACTCTGTGTCTGACCCTGGGAGTGTGTGATGGGACGGTGTGGAGGGAGATTCACTGTGACTGACCCTGGGAGTGTGTGATGGGATGGTGTGGAGGGAACTTCACTCTGTGTCTGACCCTGGGAGTGAGTGATGGGACGGTGCGGAGGGAGATTCACTCTGTGTCTGACCCTGGGAGTGTGTGATGGGACGGTATGGAGGGAGATTCACTCTGTGTCTGACCCTGGGAGTGTGTGATGGGACGGTGTGGAGGGAACTTCACTCTGTGTCTGACCCTGGGAGTGTGTGATGGGACGGTGTGGAGGGACCTTCACTCTGTGTCTGACCCCAGAAGTGTGTGATGGCACGGTAAAGAGGGAGCTTCATTCTCTGTCTGACCCCAGAAGTGTGTGATAGGACGGTGAAGAGGGAGCTTCACTCTGTGTCTGACCCTGGGAGTGTGTGATGGGACGGTATGGAGGGAGATTCACTCTGTGTCTGACCCTGGGAGTGTGTGATGGGACGGTGTGGAGGGACCTTCACTCTGTGTCTGACCCCAGAAGTGTGTGATGGCACGGTAAAGAGGGAGCTTCATTCTCTGTCTGACCCCAGAAGTGTGTGATAGGACGGTGAAGAGGGAGCTTCACTCTGTGTCTGACCCTGGGAGTGTGTGATGGGACGGTATGGAGGGAGATTCACTCTGTGTCTGACCCTGGGAGTGTGTTACGGTACAGTATGGAGGGAGATTCACTCTGTGTCTGACCCTGGGAGTGTGTGATGGGACGGTATGGAGGGAGATTCACTCTGTGTCTGACCCTGGGAGTGTGTGATGGGACGGTGTGGAGGGAACTTCACTCTGTGTCTGACCCTGGGAGTGTGTGATGGGACGGTGTGGAGGGACCTTCACTCTGTGTCTGACCCCAGAAGTGTGTGATGGCACGGTAAAGAGGGAGCTTCATTCTCTGTCTGACCCCAGAAGTGTGTGATAGTACGGTGAAGAGGGAGCTTCACTCTGTGTCTGACCCTGGGAGTGTGTGATGGGACGGTGTGGAGGGACCTTCACTCTGTGTCTGACCCCAGAAGTGTGTGATGGCACGGTAAAGAGGGACCTTCACTCTGTGTCTGACCCTGGGAGTGTGTGATGGGACAGTGCGGAGGGAGCTTCACTCTGTGTCTGACCCTGGGAGTGTGTGATGGGACAGTATGGAGGGACCTTCAGTCTGTGTCTGACCCTGGGAGTGTGTGATGGGACGGGGCAGAGGGAGATTCACTCTGTGTCTGACCCTGGGAGTGAGTGATGGGACGGTGCGGAGGGAGATTCACTCTGTGTCTGACCCTGGGAGTGTGTGATGGGACGGTGTGGAGGGACCTTCACTCTGTGTCTGACCCTGGGAGTGTGCGATGGGACGGTATGGAGGGACCTTCACTCTGTGTCTGACCCTGGGAGTGTGTGATGGGACGGTGTGGAGGGAACTTCACTCTGTGTCTGACCCTGGGAGTGAGTGATGGGACGGTGCGGAGGGAGATTCACTCTGTGTCTGACCCTGGGAGTGTGTGATGGGACGGTGTGGAGGGACCTTCACTCTGTGTCTGACCCTGGGAGTGTGTGATGGGACGGTAAATAGGGAGCTTCACTCTGTGTCTGATCCCAGAAGTGTGTGATGGGACGGTAAAGAGGGAGCTTCACTCTGTGTCTGACCCCGGGAATGTGTGATGGGATGGTATGGAGGGAGCTTCACTCTGTGTCTGACCCCGGGAGTGTGTGTTGGGACGCTAAAGAGGGAGCTTCACTCTGTGTCTGACCCCGGGAGTGTGTGATGGGACGGTAAAGAGGGAGCTTCACTCTGTGTCTGACCCCAGAAGTGTGTGATGGGACGGTAAAGAGGGAGCTTCACTCTGTGTCTGACCCCAGAAGTGTGTGATGGCACGGTAAAGAGGGAGCTTCACTCTGTGTCTGACCCTGGGAGTGTGTGATGGGACGGTATGGAGGGAGATTCACTCTGTGTCTGACCCTGGGAGTGTGTGATGGGACGGTGTGGAGGGAGCTTCACTCTGTGTCTGACCCTGGGAGTGTGTGATGGGACGGTGTGGAGGGAGTTTCACTCTGTGTCTGACCCTGGGAGTGTGTGATGGGACGGTATGGAGGGAGATTCACTCTGTGTCTGACCCTGGGAGTGTGTGATGGGACGGTGTGGTGGGAGATTCACTCTGTGTCTGACCCTGGGAGTGTGTTACGGGACAGTATGGAGGGAGATTCACTCTGTGTCTGACCCTGGGAGTGAGTGATGGGACGGTGTGGAGGGACCTTCACTCTGTGTCTGACCCTCGCAGTGTGTGATGGGACGGTGTGGAGGGACCTTCACTCTGTGTCTGACCCTGGGAGTGTGTGATGGGACGGTAAAGAGGGAGCTTCACTCTGTGTCTGACCCCAGAAGTGTGTGATGGGACGGTAAAGAGGGAGCTTCACTCTGTGTCTGACCCCAGAAGTGTGTGATGGGACAGTATGGAGGGAGATTCACTCTGTGTCTGACCCTGGGAGTGTGTGATGGGACGGTGTGGAGGGAGATTCACTCTGTGTCTGACCCTGGGAGTGTGTGATGGGACGGTGTGGAGGGAGTTTCACTCTGTGTCTGACCCTGGGAGTGTGTGATGGGACGGTGTGGAGGGACCTTCACTCTGTGTCTGACCCTGGGAGTGAGTGATGGGACGGTGCGGAGGGAGATTCACTCTGTGTCTGACCCTGGGAGTGAGTGATGGGACGGTGTGGAGGGACCTTCACTCTGTGTCTGACCCTGGGAGTGTGTGATGGGACGGTAAAGAGGGAGCTTCACTCTGTGTCTGATCCCAGAAGTGTGTGATGGGACGGTAAAGAGGGAGCTTCACTCTGTGTCTGACCCCGGGAATGTGTGATGGGACGGTAAAGAGGGAGCTTCACTCTGTGTCTGACCCCAGAAGTGTGTGATGGGACGGTAAAGAGGGAGCTTCACTCTGTGTCTGACCCCAGAAGTGTGTGATGGCACGGTAAAGAGGGAGCTTCATTCTCTGTCTGACCACAGAAGTGTGTGATAGGACGGTGAAGAGGGAGCTTCACTCTGTGTCTGACCCTGGGAGTGTGTGATGGGACGGTATGGAGGGAGATTCACTCTGTGTCTGACCCTGGGTGTGTGTGATGGGAAGGTGTGGTGGGAGATTCACTCTGTGTCTGACCCTGGGAGTGTGTTACGGTACAGTATGGAGGGAGATTCACTCTGTGTCTGACCCTGGGAGTGAGTGATGGGACGGTGTGGAGGGACCTTCACTCTGTGTCTTACCCTCGCAGTGTGTGATGGGACGGTGTGGAGGGACCTTCACTCTGTGTCTCACCCTGGGAGTGTGTGATGGGACAGTATGGAGGGAGATTCACTGTGACTGACCCTGGGAGTGTGTGATGGGACGGTGTGGAGGGAACTTCACTCTGTGTCTGACCCTGGGAGTGAGTGATGGGACGGTGCTGAGGGAGATTCACTCTTTCTCTGACCCTGGGAGTGTGTGATGGGACGGTATGGAGGGAGATTCACTCTGTGTCTGACCCTGGGAGTGTGTGATGGGACGGTGTGGAGGGAACTTCACTCTGTGTCTGACCCTGGGACTGAGTGATGGGACGGTGCGGAGGGAGATTCACTCTGTGTCTGACCCTGGGAGTGAGTGATGGGACGGTGCGGAGGGTGCTTCACTCTGTGTCTGACCCTGGGAGTGTGTGATGAGACGGTGTGGAGGGACCTTCACTCTGTGTCTGACCCTGGGAGTGCGTGATGGGACAGTGCGGAGGGAGCTTCACTCTGTGTCTGACCCTGGGAGTGTGTGATGGGACAGTATGGAGGGACCTTCAGTCTGTGTCTGACCCTGGGAGTGTGTGATGGGACGGGGCAGAGGGAGATTCACTCTGTGTCTGACCCTGGGAGTGAGTGATGGGACGGTGCGGAGGGAGATTCACTCTGTGTCTGACCCTGGGAGTGTGTGATGGGACGGTGTGGAGGGACCTTCACTCTGTGTCTGACCCTGGGAGTGTGCGATGGGACGGTATGGAGGGACCTTCACTCTGTGTCTGACCCTGGGAGTGTGTGATGGGACGGTGTGGAGGGAACTTCACTCTGTGTCTGACCCTGGGAGTGAGTGATGGGACGGTGCGGAGGGAGATTCACTCTGTGTCTGACCCTGGGAATGTGTGATGGGACGGTGTGGAGGGACCTTCACTCTGTGTCTGACCCTGGGAGTGTGTGATGGGACGGTAAAGAGGGAGCTTCACTCTGTGTCTGATCCCAGAAGTGTGTGATGGGACGGTAAAGAGGGAGCTTCACTCTGTGTCTGACCCCGGGAATGTGTGATGGGATGGTATGGAGGGAGCTTCACTCTGTGTCTGACCCCGGGAGTGTGTGTTGGGACGCTAAAGAGGGAGCTTCACTCTGTGTCTGACCCCGGGAGTGTGTGATGGGACGGTAAAGAGGGAGCTTCACTCTGTGTCTGACCCCAGAAGTGTGTGATGGGACGGTAAAGAGGGAGCTTCACTCTGTGTCTGACCCCAGAAGTGTGTGATGGCACGGTAAAGAGGGAGCTTCACTCTGTGTCTGACCCTGGGAGTGTGTGATGGGACGGTATGGAGGGAGATTCACTCTGTGTCTGACCCTGGGAGTGTGTGATGGGACGGTGTGGAGGGAGCTTCACTCTGTGTCTGACCCTGGGAGTGTGTGATGGGACGGTGTGGAGGGAGTTTCACTCTGTGTCTGACCCTGGGAGTGTGTGATGGGACGGTATGGAGGGAGATTCACTCTGTGTCTGACCCTGGGAGTGTGTGATGGGACGGTGTGGTGGGAGATTCACTCTGTGTCTGACCCTGGGAGTGTGTTACGGGACAGTATGGAGGGAGATTCACTCTGTGTCTGACCCTGGGAGTGAGTGATGGGACGGTGTGGAGGGACCTTCACTCTGTGTCTGACCCTCGCAGTGTGTGATGGGACGGTGTGGAGGGAACTTCACTCTGTGTCTGACCCTGGGAGTGAGTGATGGGACGGTGCGTAGGGAGATTCACTCTGTGTCTGACCCTGGGAGTGTGTGATGGGACGGTCTGGAGGGAGATTCACTCTGTGTCTGACCCTGGGAGTGTGTGATGGGACGGTGTGGAGGGAACTTCACTCTGTGTCTGACCCTGGGACTGAGTGATGGGACGGTGTGGAGGGAGATTCACTCTGTGTCTGACCCTGGGAGTGTGTGATGGGACGGTATGGAGGGACCTTCACTCTGTGTCTGACCCTGGGAGTGTGTGATGGGACGGTAAAGAGGGAGCTTCACTCTGTGTCTGACCCTAGAAGTGTGTGATGGGACGGTAAAGAGGGAGCTTCACTCTGTGTCTGACCCCGGAAATGTGTGATGGGATGGTATGGAGGGAGCTTCACTCTGTGTCTGACCCCGGGAGTGTGTGATGGGTCGGTAAAGAGGGAGCTTCACTCTGTGTCTGACCCTGGGAGTGTGTGATGGGACGGTAAAGAGGGAGCTTCACTCTGTGTCTGACCCCAGAAGTGTGTGATGGGACGGTAAAGAGGGAGCTTCACTCTGTGTCTGACCCCAGAAGTGTGTGATGGGACAGTATGGAGGGAGATTCACTCTGTGTCTGACCCTGGGAGTGTGTGATGGGACGGTGTGGAGGGAGATTCACTCTGTATCTGACCCTGGGAGTGTGTGATGAGACAGTATGGAGGGAGATTCACTCTGTGTCTGACCCTGGGAGTGTGTGATGGGACAGTATGGAGGGAGATTCACTCTGTGTCTGACCCTGGGAGTGTGTGATGGGACGGTGTGGAGGGAGATTCACTCTGTGTCTGACCCTGGGAGTGTGTGATGGGACGGAGTGGAGGGTGTTTCCCTCTGGGTCTGACCCCGGGAGTGTGTGATGGGACAGTTTGGAGGGAGCTTCGTTCTGTGTCTGACCCTGAGAGTGTGTGAGTGGACGGTTTGGAGGGAGCTTCGTTCTGTGTCTGTCCCCCGCATGTGTGGTGACGTGATTTAATGGACAACACAATTGTTTGGATGCATGTTGTGTAATGTAAACCAGTCAAGGTAGGACCCGGCCAGAACTTGGGAAGAGTTTGAGGAGCTGGGTTTTTCTGTGATCGGGAGGTCTCCAGGATAAATCCAGAACTTGTGTGGCTCAGTGGTACGACGCAGTTGTCTTCAAGATGTCCTCTCAACAACTTTGAATTGGAAGACATGGTCAGTTTTGTCGAATGGAGGTGGTTATCATGTCATTGGTCTCATCTCCCTTGAGATTGGCTCCACTCCCTCTGAACCGTGGGCTCTGCCCGCAACCTGCTGCCCACCTCAGACTGAATCGAATTACTTTGCTGCAAGAACTGAAGTTTTTTGTTAAACGGAAAGTGTCCGGCGCGACTGAGTTCCAGCTCCACGTGGACCTGGTCAGGAACAGGCATGGTTGGGACAGTGGAGCGGGGTCTCGTTACTGACCCCAGTGAGAATGTGACTGTGACGGACTCCTCACGATGAACTAAAGTGGAGACAGTGAGTGGGGCACTCACACCCCAATGGGACCTTTACCCCGCACTGCCCAGGGTTAACTCAGGCCCTGGCTCACTGCAGGAATTCAGAACTAAGGACACATGAGATTCCGAACTCACTTTTGTTAATTTGCACAGTATTGTGTAAATAGTGCTTTCAAGTGATGTGTAAACTGACAGAGCAGACACGCCTGGGGATAGACCGAGTCAGGTTGGCCGGATAATACTTCGCTAACTTGGGCACTGCTTGACTTCCTCACTGCCAACCTGTGTCTGGGTTTCAATTGTTACCAAAAGTTGGACGATGATTGGTTAACAACTGTATTTCCACGGTAACCATGCCAGCCAGCTCCTGCAGACGGTCCTGAACTCCCTGGGTTGAGGGACAGGGCAGAGGGGAGATCATCAGTGGAGAGGAGGGAGGGTCATCCATGAAAAGGGAGTGTGGTCCCACACACACTGTCCCTCACACACACACCCTCACCTGGGGGATTGATCCCACACACACATACACACCCTCACTGGGGGGATGGATCCCTCCCACACACACTGACCCTCACTGAGGGACGGGTCCCACACACACGGACCCTCACTGAGGGACGGGTCCCACACACACTGACCCTCACTGAGGGATGGGTACCACACACACTGACCCTTACTGGTGGACAGGACCCACACACACTGACCCTCACAGGGGGTTGGGTACCACACACTGAACCTCACTGAGGGGCGGGTACCACACACACTGATCCTCACCAGGTAAACGTGTTTCTCTCCAAACCCCCTCCCCCCCATCACTCTCTTCTCTTCTTTCTCTCTCACTGTCCCTCCTTCCCCCATAAGGTACTGGTACCCCTCCTCCCATCCCTCACCCCATCAGATATTTTCTGCTAGGCAAGTGACCCACATCCAGGGGTTAATTTCCCAGCAGAGGGGTGGATGATATGGTGATTGCAGCTCCCCCCACCCACGAGGGGTAGCTGACCTTGGGTGGGGGAGGGTAGGCTGGGCATGGACCCCAGTGCAAGGGGGCCAGTTTTCACCAGGAACTGGTTCCGCGGTGAGCAGGAGACTCCAGGGCAATATTTATTTTTACACTTTGTAATATAAGAGCTGTTTTGTATTCAGATGTAATGCAAGGGCATGAGTTTGTAATAATGGAATCTGCTGCTCAGTGGCAGACACCGGGACCAAGCTCTGGTGAGTTTTCACACCAGCTCGCAATAGTTATTATAAACGGATGTTTCATTAAATCCACCAATTTGTAGAAAACCATCTCCTGTGTTTCCGTTGTTGCCGATAATCTTGCCTTCCACACATCTGTGTAACGGCACCAGATGAGAAGGGTTTGCAACAGTGATTCGAGGTGTCGAGCTGTTGCCTCAACAAATAGACATAGAAAACAGGAGCAGAAGGCCATTCAGCCCATCAAACCTGCTCCACCATAAAGGTTGATCATGTGACTTCATACCCTATTTCTACTTTTTCTCCTCACCCCTTTCCCCACTTTAGCCCTGAGGGACACATCCAACTGCCTTGTGAATACGTCGATCAAGCCTTAAAAATAGAGGTAGAAATGGGCTAATTTGCCCATCGAGTCTGCCCCACCATTTAATCATGAGCTGATCCATTTCCCCACTCAGCCCCCATGGCACGACCTTCTCCCCATAACCTTTGATGTCCTGGCTTATCAAGAACCTGTCAATTTCTGCCTGAAATACACCCAATGACCCGGCCTCCACCACCACCTGAGGCCACAAATTCCACAGATTCACCAGCATCTCTGTTCCAAGCGGACGCCCTTCACTCCTGAAGTTGTGCCCTCTTGTCCTAGACTCTCCCACCGTGGGAAATGACCTTTCTCCATCTACTCTGTCCAGACCTTTCAACATTCAAAATGTTTCAATGAGATCCCCCATTATTCTCCAAATTCCAACAAGTACATGGCAAGAGCTGTCAAACATTTCTCATACGATAACCCTTTCATTCTCGGAATCAGCCCTGTTTCATACCAACCTTCCCTGAACCCTCTCCAATGTCCACACATCCTTTCTTAAATGAGAAGCCCAAAACTGCTCACAATCCTCCACGTGAGGTCCCACCAGGGCCTTATAAACCCTCAACTTCACATCCCTGCTCTTAGATTCCATTCCTCTTGAAGTGAACGCCAGCATCGCATTTGCCTTCTTCACCACCGACTCAACCTGTAAGTTTCCCTTCACGAGGATCCCAGGGCCCTTTGCATCTGGGGATTTTCAATTTTCTCCCCATTTAGAAAATAATCTGCCTATTTATTTTTTTCCACCAAAGTGCACGACCATCCAAATTCTGACATTTTCCACTTCTCTACCCATCTCCTAATCTGGCTAATCCTTCTGCTGCCTCCCTGTTCCCTCCACACTTCCTGCTTCTCCACCTCCCTTCGTATCATCTTCAGATTTTGGCCACAAAGCCATTCATTCCATAATCCAAATCATTAATATACAACATGAAAGGGAATGACCCCAACCCTGACCCCTGTGAACACCACTAGCAACAGGCAGCCGACCAGAATATGATCCCTGTATTCCGACTCTCTGCTTCCTGCTAATCAGCCAATGCTCTCCCCACACTGGAACGGTTCCTGTTAGACCTTGGGCTCTTATCTTGTTCAGTAGCCTCATGTGCGGCACCTTGTCAAAGGCCTGAAAATCCAAATACACAATATCTACTGCATCTCCCTTATCCAGCCAGTTGGTCACTTCCTCAAAGAATTCCAACAGGTTGGTCCAGCAAGATTTTCCCTTGAGGATCCAAAGCTGGTTTTGGCCTCTCCTGTCATGTCCCTCCATGTACCCGGTCACCTCATCCTTGACAATCGACTGACATCAGGTGAACTGGTCTATAATTTCCTTCCTGCTGCCTCCCTTCTGACATGCCATTTCGATCTGCAGTTACTGATTGGAAGTCTATAAACCAACAGTGTCCTTCAGACCTGCTGTTTCATACCAACAAATATTCAGTGTCTTCTATGTCACCTCTTTATAATGATTTAACGGTGTCCCTTACCCACAGAGCCACACTGCCCCCTCTGCTTACCTGCCTATCCTTTCAATACCCTGTGTATCCTTGGACATTCAGTTCCCAATGACATCCATCCTTTAGCCATGACTCTGTGATGACCACATCATACCTGCTGATCTGTAGCTGCACCACAAGCTCATCCACTTTATTCCTTCTGCCATGTGCATTTTAATATAAACCTTTATCCCAGTATTTGTTACATTAGACTGTGACCCTGTGGCATTACAACCCAACCCCACTGGTTGTAATGGTGCCCTCTCTGCCTGTCCTTCCACACAAACTACCCTCCAACTGTCCCCAATTGTCAACCAACCACCTCTTCCTCCGCTCCTTCCCTCTGGTTCCCCAACACCCTCCCCCCCCCCTTTGAATCTATCCAATGAACCAGCCTCAACAGCTTTCTGAGGAACAGAGTTCCATAAGTTCACAACTCTCTGAGTGAAGACGTTTCTCCTCATCTCAGTTTCAAGTGTTTCCCCCTTCCCCTTAGATAGTGACCTCTTGTTCTGGGCTTCCACAACATCTGAAACATTCTTCCTGCATCTGACCTGTCAGAGTGCTCTATATTTCAATAAGAACCCCTCTCATTCTTCTAAATCCCAGTGAGTACATCCCTGGTCTATCCAGTCTTTCTACATCCATCCATCTTGCCATTGTAGGGATCAATCTGGTGAACCTTCACTGAACCCCCTCAATGGCAAGGACATCCTTCCTCTGATCAGGAGACCAAAACTGGTCACAATACTCGAGATGTGTCCTCACCAAGGTCATGTACACCTGCAGTCAGACCTCCCTATTTTTATATTCAAGCCTCTCATGTGACATTTTCTTTCTTCACCGCCTGCCGTACCTGCATTCCACTCTTCACTGACTGATTCCCAGTGATCCTCAGGTCCCATCGCCTCTCGACCCCCAGGTTGTGTCACCCCACAACCCTCAGATCTCGTCGACCCATGACCCCCAGGTTTCATCACCCAGTGATCTCCAGGTCTCATTGCTCCATGACCCTCAGGTCTCATTGCTCCATGACCCCCAGGTCTCATCACCCCAAAAACCCCAAGCCTTGTCACCCCAATGACCCCCCCCAAGGTCTTATCACCCCACAAACCCCAGGTCTCATTGCCCCATGACCCCCCTCAGATCTCATCACCCCAAGAACCCCAGGAATTGTCACTCTGTGACTCCCTCCAAGTCTCATTGCTCCATGAACCCCAGGTTTCATTGCCCCATGACCCCTCCCCAGGTCTCATTGCTCCATGACTCCAAGGTCTCATCACCCAGTGATCCCCAGGATCCCCTCTCCCCCATCCTCATTTCCCACCATTCAGTTAAGAATCTGCCTCCTGTTACTATCACCAAACTGGAGAACCTCACATTTATCCCCATTTCATCTCCATCTGCCAAGCATTTGTTCATTCTCCTAATCTGTCTGTCACTCCGCAATCTCTTGGAATCTTCCTCCCAGCCTCGTGTCATCTGCAAACACAGATTTAAGTTCTCTGCATTTGCAGAAGATATTACTTTGAATTCCTTTGTCGAGATCGTCAATAAATATCTGGAGTCCCAGCACCCAGCTTTGTGGTGTTCCACTACTAACTGCCTGCCAATCTGAAAGTGACCTGTTAACCAATGTTCCATCCACATCAGTACATTATCTCCTGTATCACGTCATCTAATTTGACACAACAATCTCTTTTGCAAGTGGATAGCAATGGCCTTTAGAATGTCCAAATACGTCATATAAACTGGGTCACTGTTGTCCACCCACTATTGGTTACATCCTCTAAATATTGTGGAAGCTTTATCAAATATTTCATAAATCCATGCTGAACTTGGACAAATCCGGTCATTCCTCTCCATATCCCCATCAATAACATCTTTAAGAAGTGGCTCCAGCATTTTCCCCACCACTGATGTCAGGCGAACTGGTTGATAATTACTTGGCTTCTCTCTCCCCCCCTTTCTAACAAAGTGATGTCACATTAGCAACCCTCTGATCGAAAGGAATTGATCTAGAGTTTGGAGAATGTTGGAAAATAATCACTATTGCATCTACTATCTCTTGGGCCCCCTTCTTAAAAACTTTGGGGTGCAGACTATCAGGTCCTGGAGATCTATCAACTTTCAACAGGAGCAGGAGTTGGTCATTTGGCCTGTCGAGCCTGCTCCATCATTCAATGAGATTACAGCTGATCAAATGATTGGCTCATCTCCACCTACCTGCCTTTTCTCCAGATCCCTTAATTAGAACCATAGAATGCTACAGCACAGAAAACATGCTATTCGGCCCTTCTAGTCTGTGCTGACCATTGTACTGCTAGTCCCAATAACCTGCTACCATTCCATAACTCTCCAGACCTCTCCTATCCATACACCTATCCAATCTATTCTTAAAACTCAAGATTGAGTTCCCACCAACCACATCAGCTGGCAGCTTGTTCCACACTCCCACCTCTCCCTGAGTGAAAAACTTTCCCCCTAATGTTCCCCCTAAACCTTTCCCCTTTCAGCTTAAAACTATGACCTCTCGTATTTATCTCCCCCAATCTAAGTGGAAAAACCCTACTCGCATCCACTCTGTCTATACCTCTCATAATCTTGTAAACCTCGATCAAAACTCCTCTCGTTCTTCTTCGCTCCAAGGAATAAATTCCTGACCTGTTTAATCTTTCCCTTTAACTCAACTCCTGAAGACCTGCCAACATCCTAGTAAGTCTCCACACTCTTTCTATCTTATTGATATCTTTCCTGTAGTTCAGTGACCAAAACTGCCCATAATATTCCAAATTTGGCCTCATCAATGTCTTAAACAACTTCAACATAACATCCCAACTCCTGTACTCAATACTTGGATTTACAAAAGCTCTCTGCACAACCCTGTCCACCTGCGATGCCACCTTCAGGGAATTATGTATCTGAATTCCCAGATCTCTCTGCTCCTCCACGCTCTTCAATGCCCGACCATTTACTGTGTATGTCCTACCTTGGTTTGCCCTTCCAAAATGCATCACCTCATACTTGTCTGCATTAAACTACATCCGTCATTTTTTGGCCCATTCTTCCATTTGGTCCAGATCCCTCTGCAAGCTTTTAAAATCTTCCTCACTGTCCACAACGTCTCCAATCTTTGTATCATCAGAAATCTTGCTGATCCAATTGACCACATTATCATCCAGATCATTGATATAGACAACAAACAACAATGGTCCCAGCACCAATCCCTGAGGCACAGCACTCGTCACGGGCCTCCAGTCGGAGAAGCATCATCCACCACCACTCTCTGTTTTCTCCCACACAGCCAATTTCAAATCTAGTATACAACCTCTCCATGGATACCTCGTGTGTTAACTAATCTTCCATGTGAGACCTTGTCAAAGGCCTGATTAAAGTCCATGTCAACAACTGCCACAGCCTTTCCTTCATCTACCTTCCTGGTAACCTCCTCAAAAAACTGTACGATTTGTTAAACACAACCTACCACACACAAAGCCATGTTGACTGTCCACATACCTATATATCTCTCAGAACTCCTTCCAATAATTTTCCTACTACTGACGTCAGGCGCTCCAGCCTATAATTACCTGGTTTATTTTTGAAGCCTTTCTTAAACAATGGGACAACGTGAGCTACCCTCCAATCCTCTGGCACCTCCCCCATGGATAAGGACATTTTAAATATATCTGCCAGGGCCCCTGCAATTTCAATACTTATCTCCCTCAATGTCCAAGGGAAGATCATATCCGGCCCTGGGGGGGGTTTATCTACTTTCATTCGCTGTAAGGCAGCAAGTCCCTCCTCCTCCTTAATCTCTATATGTTCTATCAGTTTAGATGTTATGTTGAAGTTGTGTAAGGCATCAGTGAGGCCAAATTTGGAATATTGTGTGCAGTTTTGGTCACCAAATTATAGGAAGGATATTAACAGAACAGAGAGAATGCAGAGGAGATTTGTTGCCTGGGTTTCATGGTTTGAGTTATAGGGAAAGGCTGGGATTTTATTCCTTGGAGCTAGAAGATTGAGGGGTGATTTGACAGGTATTTAAAATTATGAGGGGGACAGATAGAGTCAAAGTGGACAGGTTTTTTCCATTGAGAATGGGGGTGATTCAAACAAGAGGACATGGATTGAGATTGAAGATGGAAAAGTTTAGGGGATTTTCTTCACTCTGTGGGTAGTGGGAGTGTGGAATGAGCTTCCGGCCAAAGTGGTAGATGCAGGTTCGATTTTAATATTTAAGGAAAAGTTGGATAGGTATATGGACGAGGGAGATATGGAAGATTATGGGCTGGGTGTGGATCAATGGGATTAGATGGGAGGAGGTGTTCAGCATGGACTAGAAGGGCTGAACTGACCTGTTTCTGTGCTGTAATTGTTATATGGTTATATGGTTCTGGGTAAGTCTGAGGGACTAGCAGAGAGGTGGAATGGGTGAAAAATGCTACCAGTTGTGTACGGTAAATTAATTGTGTTGAAAGTCATACAAAGCTGCCAAGAGTGGTGGGAAATGAGAAGATTGGGAAACCTTTAAGTAGCAACAAAGAACCACAAGGCAAGAGATAAAGAGACTCTGAGTAAAGATTAACACAAAATATAAAAATGGACAGTAGGAGATTTTATAATTATATAAAGCACAAAAGGTGGCTGAAGTGAAGGTCGGGTCCTTGGAGGATGAGAAGGGGGAATTGATATTGTGTAATGAGGAAATGACTGAGGCTTTGAATGACTATTTTGGTTTGATCTTCATGTTGGAGACACATCTAACACGGATGTGTTAGGAGGTGAGGACCTGGATGTAATAGCGTACTCCAGAAACTTGAGAGTCTAAAGACAGACAAATCGCCTGGCCCTGATGGAACGCATTCCAGGCCCTGATGGAACACATCCCAGGCCCTGATGGAATGCATCCCAGGCCCTAATGGAACACATCCCAGTCCCTGATGGAACACATCCTAGGCCCTGATGGAACGCATCCCAGGCCCTAATGGAACACATCCTAGGCCCTGATGGATTGCATCCCACAGTACCGAAAGAAATGGCAGAAGTTATAGTTCTTTATAGGCTTTGGTGATAATTTGTCAAAATTCCCTGGGCAGGTCCCGGTGGACTAGAAAATGGTGAATGTCACACCATGATTTAAAAATAGGATGCAGGCCAAAGACAGGGAACTACAGCCCAGATACTTTAACGTCTATAGGTGGGAAAATGCTCAAACTGTCATTAAAGAAGAAACAGTGTGGCACCTGGAGCGAAATGAATCCATCAGGCAGGCGGAGCATGGGTTCAGCAAAGATGAGTCCTGATTGACAATTCACTGGAGTTCTTTGAGGATATAATGAGTGTGGTAAACAGAGGGGAGCAAGTGGATGTTGTTTATGGATTTCCAGAAGGCATTCAATAAGGTGCCACATGAAAGATGTACAGAAGATAAGGATGCATAGAGTTGGGGGGGGGTGACGTATTGGCACGGAGAGAGGATTGGTGAACCAATAGAAAGCAGAGAGATGGGGTACAGAGATGTTTTTCTAGTTGCCAATAGGGGGTGAACATGGTGTTGCAGGGGCTGGTGCTGGGCCCGCAGCTGTTCACAATATACGTATAGAAACGATCTGGAAGGGGGACAGAGAGGAGTGTATCTAAGTTTGCAGATGACACTAAATTGAGTGGAAAAGCAAATTGTGCAGAGGATACGGAGAGATATAGATAGGTTCAGTGAGTGGGAAGGGTCTGGATGATGGAGTACGATGTTGGTAAAGGTGAGGTTATCCACTCTGGAAGGAAAAATGGAAGATCAGGTTATTATTTAAATGACCAGCGACTGCAGCGTGGTGCAGGGCAGAAGGACTTGGGAGGGCTTGTGCATGAATCACAAAAAATTGGTTTGCAGGTGCAGCAGGTTATCAAGAAGGGAAATGGAATGTTGGCCTTCATTGCTGGAGGGATGGAATTTAAGAGCACGGAACTTCTGCTGCAACTGGTGAGGCTGCATCTGGAGGACTGCATGCAGTTCTGGTCTCCTTGAGGAAGGATGTGGTGCAGAGGAGGTTCACCAGGTTGATTCTAGAGATGAGGGGGTTGGCCTATGAGGAGAGATTAAGTTGTCTGGGACCTTACTTGCTGGAATTTAGAAGAATGAGAGGGGATCTTTTAGAAACATATAAAATTATGAAAGGCATCGATAAGATAGAGGGAGGTAAGTTGTTTCCATTGCTGGGGGAGACATGGCCTCAAGATTCAGGGCAGTAGACTTAGGAAAGAGATGAGGAGGAACTGCTTTTCCCAGAGGGTGGTGAATCTGTGGAATTTTCTGCCCATTGAAGAAGTAGAGGTGACCTCAGTAAATCTATTTAAGACAAGGTTGGAGAGATTTTTACATAGTAGGGGAATTATCACAGCTGTGCATAGACAGGACAGCACTGTGGACTCACCTACAGAGGCCATATGGGTGGAGCTGAGGAATAGGAGAGATATGATCGCACTAATTGGGTTGTATTATAGACCGCCCAACAGTCCGAGAGAATTGGAGGAGCAAATCTGTAGAGAGATTGTGGACCAGTGAAAGAAACACAAAGTTGTGGTATTTACATATATCGACTGGGACTCCCACACTGTAAAAGGCCTGGATGGCTTGCCGTTTGTCAAATGTGTGTAGGAAAGTTTTCTACATCAATATGTAGAGGTGCCAATGAGAGAGGATCCAATACTGGATCTCCTATTAGAGAACCAGGAAGGTCAGGTGGCATAAGTCTGCGTAGGTGAGCATTTTGGGTCCAGTGACCATAATGTCATTAGTTTCAAGTTAATTGTCATACCCACACTCCTGTTCGGCTCCGAATCATGGGTCCTCTACCGGCATCACCTACGGCTCCTAGAACGCTTCCACCAGCGTTGTCTCCGCTCCATCCTCAACATCCATTGGAGCGCTTTCATCCCTAACGTCGAAGTACTCGAGATGGCAGAGGTCGACAGCATCGAGTCCACGCTGCTGAAGATCCAGCTGCGCTGGATGGGTCACGTCTCCAGAATGGAGGACCATCGCCTTCCCAAGATCGTGTTATATGGCGAGCTCTCCACTGGCTACCGTGACAGAGGTGCACCAAAGAAAAGGTACAAGGACTGCCTAAAGAAATCTCTTGGTGCCTGCCACATTGACCACCGCCAGTGGGCTGATAACGCCTCAAACCGTGCATCTTGGCGCCTCACAGTTTGGCGGGCAGCAACCTCCTTTGAAGAAGACCGCAGAGCCCACCTCACTGACAAAAGGCAAAGGAGGAAAAACCCAACACCCAACCCCAACCAACCAATTTTCCCCTGCAGCCGCTGCAACCGTGTCTGCCTGTCCCGCATCGGACTTGTCAGCCACAAACGAGCCTGCAGCTGACGTGGACTTTTACCCCCTCCATAAATCTTCGTCCGCGAAGCCAAGCCAAAGAAAGAAGAATTATGGAGAAGGATAGGTCTGGTCCTCGAACTGAAATTCTAAATTGGAGAAAAGCCAATTCTGGAGAAATTAGAAAGGATCTCGGAAAAGTCATTTGGAATAAGCTGTTTTCTGGCAAGGACATGTCCGGCAAGTGGAGGCCTTTAAAGGGCGAAATATTGAGGGTACAGAGTTTGCACATTCCTACCAGGATTAAAGGCAAAATCAACAGGCGTAGGGAACCTTGGTTTGAAACGGATATTGGTGATATGATTAAAAAGAGAGAGGTGTAAAACCGGTTATAGGCAGCAAGGGGCAAATGAGGTACTTGGAGAGTATAGAAAATGTAAGAGAATACTCAAGGAGGAAATCAGGAAGGCAAAATGAAGGCACGAGGGGGCTTTGGTAGGTAAATCTGAAAGGTTTCTACAATACATTAAGAGTAATAAGGGACAAAATTGATCCCCTAGAGGGTCAGAGTGGTCGTCTACATGTGGAGCCTTACGGGATTGGGGAGATCGTAAATCATCTTTTTGCATCAGTGTTTATCTGGAAACTAGCAGAGTGGAGCCACACTGGACCAGGCTGCAGTGGACGAACCACAATAGGTTGATGAACCCACACCAGACTGGATTAGACCAGTTGAGAGAGTGGTTATCTGTCAAGTTCTGGTTTGATGGATTGTTCCCACATCCCTGCCAGAGCTCTCTCCTTCAATAAAGCTTTGGCAGGAAGTACGAATTTGACATGAAACATCCTGTGTAATAAATCTGTGCTCTCAGAGGTGGTGGCCTGGTGCCAACCTCTCCTTCCACCAACACTGCCAGTCTTCTGCCTGATGCCAGCTCTCGAGGTCTGACCCATTGGGCACCTGAAGACAGGGGATTCCGCAGCAGAACCAGAATCACTCTGGGATCAGTATGGGATCAAATGGGAGCAAGGCTGGATCATCCCAGGGAAACCATTCACTCCAATCCTCATCTCTGTGGGACATGCTGCCAAAGGCAGAGAATTCACACACATTTCTACCTGTTCAGGGTGCAGAGTTGGGCGGAAAAGTGACAGAAGGAGTTCAGTTTGGATAAGTGTGAGGTGTTACATTTTGGAAGGACAAACCACAATGTTGAGTACAGGGTTCATGGTCAGTTACTTAAGAGTGTGGATGAACAGAGGGACCTTGGGGTCCAGATCCATACATTCCTCAAGATCACCGCACAGGCTGATAGGAGAGTTAAGTAGGCCTATGGGACGCTGGGATTCATTAATAAGGGGATTGAGTTCAGGAGTAGAGAGGTCACATTGCAACTCTACAAATCTCTGGTGGGTTCACACTTTGAGAATTGTGTTCATTTCTGGTCACCTCATTACAGGAAGGATGTGGAAGCTGTGGAGGGGGAGCCAAGGAGATTTACCAGGATGTTGCCTGGATTGGAAAATAAGTCTTATGAGGCAAGGTTAGTAGAGCTGGGACTTTTCACTTTGGAGAGAAGGATGAGAGGAGACTTTATAGAGGTCGACAAGATTCTGAGACGCATTGATAGGATGGACGGCCAGTACCTGTTTCCCAGGGCAGGATCAGCAAACACCAGAGAACGTGTATTCAAAGTGAAGGGAGGGAAGTTTAAGGGAGACGTCAGGGGAAAGTGCTTTTACACAGAAAGTTGCGGATGCCCAGAATGCCTTGCCAGGGATGGTGGTGCAGGCTGGAACATTGGGGGAAATTAAGAGACTCTTAGACAGACACATAGATGGAAGAAAAATAGAGGGTTACAGGGTAGGGAAGGTTTAGTACTTTTAAGGAATATATGGGTTGGCACAACATCGAGGGCCAAAGGCCCTGTACTGTGCTGCAGTGTTCTGTGTTCTCTGTCTCCCCAAAACGCTGAGGGTCGACCAGCTTCAAAAAGGTCTCCATTATCCCAGTACTGAAGGAAAACATAATAATGGGGTCTAAGCTTCCGACTGGTGGCTTTGACGTCCATCGCATCTGCTCCAAGAGGTCGGCCATGGCTTACGTTAACCCCAGTATCCCTCAACCCACTCTGGCTCACCTACAATGGGAGGACTTGGGGTGGGGGGGGTGATCAATATTTCTTTGTTCAAGAAGAGTGCTTGTCCAGGAAATGTGGTCAGATTAGGGACAGTAACGTGGCTTTGTGAGGGGCAGCTCACATCTTCCCAATTTGACTGAGTTTTGAGATGGTTGATGAAGGTTGGACAGTGGATGCTGTCTGCATGAACTTTAGTAAAGGCATTTGACATGGTCCCCCATAATTGGCTGATTCTGAAAGTACAGATGTGTGGAATTCCTCAGTAAATGGACTGCTTGGATTTGGAATTGGCTGTCCCAGAGAAGACATAGGGTAGTGGTGGACAGGCGTTACTCCAGCTGGACACCTGTGACCAGTGGTATTCCACAGGGATTGGTGTTTTCACACAAATGATAGAACATTCTTTCTTTGGCTTGGCTTCGCGGACGATGATTTATGGAGGGTTATGTCCGCATCTGCTGCAGGCTCGTTGGTGACTGACAAGTCTGATGCGGGACAGGCAGGCACAGTTGCAAGGGAAAATTGGTTGGTTGGTGTTGGGTGTTTCCTCCTTTGTCTTTTGTCAGTGAGGTGGGCTCTGCGGTCTTCTTCAAAGGAAGTTGCTGCCCGCTGAACTGTGAGGCGCCAAGATGTACGGTTGGAGGCAATATCAGCCCACTGGCGGTGGTCAATGTGGCAGGCACCAAGAGATTTCTTTAAGCAGTCCTTGTACCTCTTCTTTGGTGCACTTCTGTCTCGGTGGCCAGTGGAGAGCTCACCATATAACACGATCTTGGGAAGGCGATGGTCCTCCATTCTGGAGATGTGACCCATCCAGTGCAGTTGGGTCTTCAGCAGCATGGATTCAATGCTTGCGGACTCTGCCAGCTCGAGTACTTCAATGTTGGTGATGAAGTCATTCCAATGAATGTTGAGGCTGGAGCGGAGACATCGCTGATGGAAGCGTTCTAGGAGCCGTAGATGATGCCGGTAGAGGACCCATGATTCGGAGCCGAACAGGAGCGTGGGTATGACAACGGCTCTGTACACGCTGATCTTTGTGTGTTTCTTCAGGTGGTTGTTTTTCCAGACTCTTTTGTGTAGTCTTCCAAAGGCGCTATTTGCCTTGGTGAGACTGTTGTCTATCTCTTTGTCGATCCTTGCATCTGATGAAATGCTGCAGCCGAGGTAGGTAAACTGGTTGACCGTTTTGAGTTCTGTGTGCCCGATGGAGATGTGGGGGGGCTGGTGGTCATGGTGGGGAGCTGGCTGATGGAGGACCTTAGTTTTCTTCAGGCTGACAAACATTTTGTCAGTTTCCGCAAAACAGGACGTCATGCGCTGGAGAGCTGGCTCTGAATGGGCAACTAAAGCGGCATCGTCTGCAAAGAGTAGTTCACGGACAAGTTGCTCTTGTGTCTTGGTGTGAGCTTGCAGATGCCTCAGATTGAAGAGACTGCCATCCGTACGGTACCGGATGTAAACACCGTCTTCATTGTTGGGGTCTTTCATGGCTTGGTTCAGCATCATGCTGAAGAAGATAGTAAAGAGGGTTGGTGCGAGGACGCAGCCTTGCTTCAAGCTGTTGTCAATGGAGAAGGGGTCGGAGAGCTCATTGCTGTATCTGACCCGACCTTGTTGGTTTTCGTGCAGTTGGATAACCATGTTTTTTTTTTTTAAATTTTTTATTTTTCACACCATAAATCACATTAGCCATGATATACACTATTTCTTTTTCACACATATACAGTGACTTTTTCTCCCCCCCCCTCCTCCCAAGCCACCCCCCCACCCCCCCTCTCTCATCCATTTTAGGTATACAATCTAGGTTGCATTAAGCCAGTCAGACAATGTTGTCATTCAACAAAAATACACCAGAAATTCTACTGAGTCCATTCTTTTCTTTCCTTCTCCTTCCATCAACTTAGGTAATGTTTGTCCCCGGTAGGTTTTCGCTATTGTATTTAATGTAAGGCTCCTATACTTGTTCGAATATTTCAATATTATTTCTTAACCTATATGTTATTTTTTCTAATGGAATACATTTATACATTTAAATTTAGTAGTTTCATCCTTTTAATTTGGTTATGTATTCCATTAATATTTAAAGTCATATAGTTCAGCGTAGCCCTTTTATATTTTGTTTATCTTCTCTTTCCGTTTTTCCATCATTACCTTTCCTCCTTTTCCATTTCTGTTTTCTTATTTTCAACTCTTTACCAGACAACATTCCTACAACATCCAACATTTTCCTTATTCTCCTATTTCTATCTTCTTTATCCCCAATCTCCCCTTCCCCTCCTGAGTTGTCCTTTATCCCTTGTCGGACAACCACATCTCCCCTCTCCATTTGGGTTTGCGAATCCACTCGCAAGCGTCAACTGATTTTGCAGTGACCGCTATTTACCCTCACCCCGCCTCCCCCAGAAAAGATTTCACTTTTCATATGTCACAAAGGTCACTCTTTTAATTCCCTCCTTATTCTCTCTATTCCATTACCTTCCCTTATTAATTCTTGTCTATACTATCTATATTTTCCTCTAAGTACAGATACATTCACGTATGCACATTGTATCTATTCACTCTTATACCTCTTTACCCGCATACCTATCAATCGTGATCATTTTTACTCTCATTACCCGTCTTCATCCCTCAGTCTATTTTTGTCTTTACCCACATACATATCAATCGTGATCATTTTTACTCTCATTACCCGTCTTCCTCCCTCAGTCTATTTTTGTAATTGTTCTGCAAATTTTCGTGCTTCTTCTGGATCCGAGAATAGTCTGTTTTGTTGTCCTGGAATAAATATTTTCAATACCGCTGGATGCTTTAGTATAAATTTATACCCTTTCTTCCATAAAATCGCCTTTGCTGCATTGAACTCTTTTCTCTTCTTTAGGAGTTCAAAACTTATATCTGGATAAATGAAGATTTTTTGCCCTTTATACTCCAGTGGTTTGTTGTCCTCTCTTACTTTTTCCATTGTCTTCTCCAGTACATTTTCTCTTGTAGTATATCTTAGGAATTTTACTACAATAGATCTTGGTTTTTGTTGTGGTTGTGGTTTAGAGGCCAATACTCTATGTGCCCTTTCTATTTCCATTTCATGCTGTAGTTCTGGACATCCTAGGGTCTTAGGGATCCACTCTTTTATAAACTCCCTCATATTCTTGCCTTCTTCATCTTCCTTAAGGCCCACTATCTTTATGTTATTTCTTCTGTTATGGTTTTCCATTGTATCTATTTTTTGAGCTAGTAGTTCTTGTGTCTCTTTAGTTTTTTTATTAGATTTCTCCAATTTCTTTTTTAAGTCTTCTACCTCCATTTCTGCTGCTACTGCCCGCTCTTCCATCTTGTCCATTTTTTTTCCCATTTCTGTTAAGGTCATCTCCATTTTAATTATTTTCTCCTCTGTGTTGTTTATTCTTTTTCTTAAATCCTTAAATTCCTGTGTTTGCCATTCTTTAAATGACTCCATGTATCCTTTAATAAGAGAAAGTAAATCCTTTATCTTGCCTTTCCCTTCTTCTATTTCAATGTACTCTCCCTCTTCCTCTTCCTCTTCCTCTGGGTTGGCCATCTGTTGTTTCTTTCCTCCTCTTCTTTCTTGTTTCCATTGTCTTCTGTGGTCTCTTCTTGCTGCAGGTGTTCTGCAGCTGTCGTTGCCGGCTGTGGAGATCGACTCCCCAGCTGGTCCCCCCTCCCGTCGGTGTGTTTTTTTTCATTCGCATCGCGCATGCGCGATTCCTCGCGCATGCGCGGTTGCACACTTTTACTCGGCTCAGCGAGCCATTTTTGTAGTCCATTATTTACCGACCTGAGGGAGCGGGTTTCTCTCTCCGCAGCGGGCCTCTTCGGACAGGTAAGGCCTTCACCTTTTTCCTCCTTTGTCTTCTCTTCCTCTCTTCTTACCGTTGCTTTCGATTTTTCTTTTTTTGTCGCCATCTTCTTTCCACCTTTATACTCACTTTTCTGTAACTTTCATTTCTGTGCCTTTGTGTTTTCCTTTGTTTTTCCCGACTTTTCTGGAGAGGGCTGGAGTTCACCGTCCGGCCACTACTCCATCACGTGACTCCTCCCCAGTTGGATAACCATGTTGAGGAACTTTGGGGGGCATCCGATGCGCTCTAGTATTTGCCAAAGTCCTTTCCTGCTCATGGTGTCAAAGGCTTTGGTGAGGTCAACAAAGGTGATGTAGAGTCCTTTGTTTTGTTCTCTGCACTTTTCTTGGAGCTGTCTGAGGGCAAAGACCATGTCAGTAGTTCCTCTGTTTGCGCGAAAGCCGCACTGTGATTCTGGGAGGACATTTTCGGTGACTCTGTAATAGAACATTCCAGCACAGAAAACAGGCCCTTCTAGTCCATGCCAAACTATTATTCTCCCTAGTCCCACTGCCCTGCACCCAGTCCATATCCCTCTATATCTCTCCCATTCATGTACCTGTCCACATTTTTCTTAAATGTTAAAATTGAGTTCACATTCACCTCTTCAGCTGGCAGCTCATTCCACACTCCCACCACTCTCTGTGAAGAAGATCCCCCTCACCTTCCCCCTAAACTTTTCCCCTTTTACCCTTAACCCAAGTCCTCTGGTTTGTATCTCACCTCCCCTCAGTGGAAAAAGCTGACCTACATTTACTGTCTATCCTCTTCATAATTTTAAATAACTCGATCAAATCTGCCTCATTCTTCTATGCTCCAGGGAATAAAGTATCTAGCCTGTTAAACCTTTTCCTGTAACTCAGTTCCTGAAGTCCGGACAGCATCCTAGTAAACCTTCTCTGCACTCTTTCTATCTTGTTGATATCCTTCCTGTAGATTGGTGACCAAAACTGCACACAAATATTCCATATTTGGCCTCACCACTATCTTATACAACTTTGCCATAACATCCCAACTCCTGTACTCAATACTTTGATTTACGAAGGCCAATATGCCAAAAGCTCTCTTTACAACCTTGTCCACCTGTGACATCACTTTCAGGGAATTATGTATCTGTATTCCCAGATCCCTCTGTTCTACTGCACCCCTCAGTGCCCGACCATTTACTGTGTATGTCCTTCCTTGGTTTGTCCTCCCAAACTGCAACACCTCACACTTGTCTGCATTAAATTCCATCTGCCATTTTTCAGCCCATTTTTCCAGCTGGTTCAGATCTCTCTGCAAGCTTTGTAACCCTTCCTCACTGTCCACAACGTCTCCAATCTTAGTGTCATCTGTAAACTTGCTGATCCAATTTACCACGTTATCATCCAGATCATTGATATAGATGACAAACAACAATGGTCCCAGCACCGATCCCTGAGGGACTCCACTAGTCACAGGCCTCCAGTCTGAGAAGCATCATCCACCACTTCTCTTTGGCTTCTCCTGTCCACCCATTGTCGAATCCAGTTCACTACTTCACCTTGAATACCCTACATCTGAACCTTCCTGTCTAACCTCCCATGTGGGGCCTTGTCAAAGTCCATGTAGTCAATATCCACAGCCTTTCTTTCATCAACTTTCTTGGTAACCTCCTCGAAAAACTGTATAAGATTGGTCAAACAAGATCTACCACACACAAAGCCATGTTGACCATCCCTAATCAGTCCCTGGCTATCTAAATAATTGTATATCCAATCTCTTCGAACACCTTCCAATAATTAACCTACTATTGACATCAGGCTCACGGTTTACTTTTGGAGCCTTTTTCACATGTCAGAACAACATGAGCTACTTTCCAATCTAACATTTTAAATATTTCTGCCAGGGACCTTGCAATTTCTACATGAGCCTCCTTCAAGGTCTGAGGGAAGATCTTGTCAGGCCGTGGGGATTAATCCACCCTTATTCACTTTAAGGTAACAAACATTTCCTCCTCTTTAATCTGTGTAGGTTCGATTACCTCACTGCTTGTTTTCTTTCCTTCCCACAACCCTCTGCCCATTTTCTGAATTAATACTGATGCACAAAACCCATTTACGATCTCCCCCATCTCTTTTGGCTTCATACAAAGCTGATCTACAAGAGTTTGATTTGAGTAGTGTGGTCAGCACAGACACTTGGGCCTGTCGCTGTCCCTGTGCCTGTGCTGGACAGTTTTGTGGTCTGTAACTCTCTGAAGGAGGATGAGGGACAGATGACTCCGTTCATTTCTCCAACTCTCTCTCCATCTGGCTGGCACATTGAGTGAAGGTTCGTCTTATCAAGGTGTGCAGGGCTGGAGCACAGCTTGAAGCACTTAGCCTGATGTTGATGCATTGAGACCACATCTGGGCCCATCCTGTTTCCATCTCTGGAGGAATGTGGCTGGAAGCCTCTCTCATGTCCACAAGTGCTGTGTGTGGCCCAGATGTTCCTCACTCTGGAATCAGGGATCCTGGAAGTTTGGGGAGGGAGACAGGAGGGAAGTAGTCAAAGTGACTGTTGTCCAGGAAAGGTCTGGATCAGGCAGTCGGGTGTGGGGCGGAATGTCTGGGGGGATCTGAAAGGCTCCCTGTACTTGAGACCACCCGCATCAGTGTCTATGAAAAATCCCAACACGTGATCCAAAGGATGGTGGGAGCATGGGGGTGGGGGGGGGGGGGGAGGTGAAGGAAACAGCAGACGGCAGGCTTGTGAAATGCACAAGAAGGAGTGGGGTGGAGAGGGGAGGAGTCTGAGCATGTTTTACTACTAAATAGGAGACCACACATTCACTGGAATACATAGAGTACACTTGCATGTCTTCTTTTCTTTCTTTGGCTTGGCTTCGCGGACGAAGATTTATGGAGGGGGTAAAAAGTCCACGTCAGCTGCAGGCTCGTTTGTGGCTGACAAGTCCGATGCGGGACAGGCAGACACGATTGCAGCGGTTGCAAGGGAAAATTGGTTGGTTGGGGTTGGGTGTTGGGTTTTTCCTCCTTTGCCTTTTGTTCGTGAGGTGGGCTCTTGCATGTACACTTGTGTATATACACACACACACTTATCCACACACACACACTTGAGCATGAGCACATACACACGGCCACACACACAGCCGTACACCCACACACACCCACATTCACCCACAGACAGATACATACACATTCAAGCATGAACACATACACACGCCCACACACACACCCATACACCCACACACACCCACATTCACCCACACACACCCACATTCACCCACACACATACACACACACACTCGAGCATGAACACATACACACGCCCACACACACACCCAAACACCCACACACACCCACATTCACCCACACACACTCATACACTCGAGCATGAACACATACACACGCCCACACACACACCCATACATACCCACATTCACCCACACACATACACACACACACTCACACACTCGAGCATGAACACCCCATACACCCACACACACCCACATTCACCCACACACACTCATACACTCGAGCATGAACACATACACACGCCCACACACACACCCATACACCCACACACACCCACATTCACCCACACACACTCATACACTCGAGCATGAACACATACACACGCCCACACACACACCCATACACCCACACACACCCACATTCACCCACACACATCCATACACCCACACACACCCACATTCACCCACACACACTCATTCATTCAAGCATGAACACATACACACGCCCACACACACACCCATACACCCACACACACCCACATTCACCCACACACACCCACATTCACCCACACACATACACACACACACTCACACACTCGAGCATGAACACATACACACGCCCACACACACACCCAAACACCCACACACACCCACATTCACCCACACACACTCATACACTCGAGCATGAACACATACACACGCCCACACACACACCCATACACCCACACATACCCACATTCACCCACACACATACACACACACACTCACACACTCGAGCATGAACACCCCATACACCCACACACACCCACATTCACCCACACACACTCATACACTCCAGCATGAACACATACACACACCCACACACACACCCATACACCCACACACACCCACATTCACCCACACACACTCATACACTCGAGCATGAACACATACACACGCCCACACACACTCCCATACACCCGCACACACCCACATTCACCCACACACACTCATACACTCGAGCATGAACACATACACACGCCCACACACACACCCATACACCCACACACACCCACATTCACCCACACACACTCACACACTCGAGCATGAACACATACACACGCCCACACACACACCCATACACCCACACACACCCACATTCACCCACACACATACACACACACACTCACACACTCGAGCATGAACACATACACACGCCCACACACACCCATACACCCACACACACCCACATTCACCCACACACACTCACACACTCGAGCATGAACACATACACACGCCCACACACACACCCATACACCCACACACACCCATATTCACCCACACACACTCACACACTCGAGCATGAACACATACACACGCCCACACACACACCCATACACCCACACACACCCACATTCACCCACACATACACAAACACACTCACACACTCGAGCATGAACACATACACACGCCCACACACACACCCATACACCCACACACACCCACATTCACCCACACACACTCATACACTCGAGCATGAACACATACACACGCCCACACACACACCCATACACCCACACACACCCACATTCACCCACACACACTCACACTCGAGCATGAACACATACACACGCCCACACACACACCCATACACCCACACACACCCACATTCACCCACACACACTCACACACTCGAGAATGAACACATACACACGCCCACACACACACCCATACACCCACACACACCCACATTCACCCACACACATACACACACACAATCACACACTCGAGCATGAACACATACACACACCCACACACACACCCATACACCCACACACACCCACATTCACCCATGCACACTCATACACTCGAGCATGAACACATACACACGCCCACACACACACCCATACACCCACACACACCCACATTCACCCACACACACTCACACACTCGAGCATGAACACATACACACGCCCACACACACACCTATACACCCACACACACCCACATTCACCCACACACACTCACACACTCGAGCATGAACACATACACACGCCCACACACACAGCCATACACCCACACACACCCACATTCACCCACGCACACTCATACACTCTAGCATGAACACATACACGCACACCCCCCTTTCTGATTTGACTCTTCCACTGAACCAGGGGAACCTCAGCCCCTTCCTGGGACAAAGATGTTCAATGATCCACTTTGCCTCCCTCCCACCCCACTGTGATCACTCCGAGAGAGAACTCCCCTCAACTATGTCATGACCCAGTCCTCATCGAGGGGCAGTAGTGGAGAGGGTCAAAAACATCAAATTCCTGGGTGTCAACATCTCTGAGGATCTGTTCTGGAGCCTCCATATCGAGGCGATCATGAAGAAGCCTTGTCAGTGACTAGACTTTGTCAGGTGCCTGAGGTGATTCAGTAGGTCACCGAAGATTCTGGTAAACATCTACAAGTGTACTGTGGAGAGCATTCTGGTTGGTTGCATCACGGCCTGGTACGGAGGCACCAACTCTCAGGACAAGAATAAACTCCAGAGGATTGTTAACTCAGCCTGTGATATCACAGGCACCAGACTTCACTCCATCGAGGAGATCGACATGAATTGGTGTTTTAAAAAAGCAGCCTCTATCTTCAAAGAACCCCACCACCCAGGCCATGCCCTCTTTACTCTGCATTGGGGAAAAGGTAGAGGAGCCTAAAGATGAGGACTCAGCGGCACAAAGACAGCTTCTTCCCCGCCCCCATCAGATTCCTGAATTATCAACGAACCACAGACACTGTCTCACTTTGACTTTTCGTACACTATTTTATTTATTGTTGGAAGGTGGTTTATATGAATGTTCGCGCTGCCACGAAACAATCGATTTAGTGACTTGTTCATGACAGTAAATCCTGATTCTGATTCTGGGAACTTGGGGCTGTCTCGAGAATGGTCAGTGTTATAGTTGAAGGTCCTGAGGTGTATGAATTTAACGTAGATGTACAGCACGGTGACAGGTCCTTTTGGCCCACAAGCCCAGCCTGCCCAATTACACCCAATTCACCTACCACTCCTCCCCCATACATTTCGAGCAGTGGGAGGAAACTGGAGCCCCTGGGGAAAACCCACATGGACACAGGGAGAACGTACAAACTCCTTACAGACAGTATGGGATTCGAACCCCGGTCCGGTCCCGATCGCTGGCGAAGTAACAGTGTCATGCGAACTGCTACACCATCTGTGCCACCCATGAAGGTTGACAAATCTCCTGGGTCTGAGCCAATGGGTCCGAGCTCACTGTGGGAGATGTACGAGTTGGCATTCAGTACAGGGTTGGTGCCAGAACACTGGAGGGGGGCAAATGTTGTGCCTCTGTCAAAGAAAAGCTGCCGTTGGTGAAATTTGAAGATACACAGTGACCTTTTATGCCTTATCTTCCGTTGATGTAAATGGTTTGATTGTGAGTGGATGCAACTCGCTTTTCCAAATGAGAGATCGACTTATCTTTGTTTCTGGATTTACGATATGAACCAAAGCTACAAAATATACGGAACCACCAGGATAAGCTGCTCAGATGGGATTTTTTGGTTAGTTTTCTTTTTTTTAATAGAGTTGATTAGGAGGGGGTTTCTATGTATATAATATTTCTGATGACTTTTCTGTCATCGCCCAGTGCAGTGGAGGGGGAGAGGGGGGAGGGGAGGGGGTGGGGAGAGTTGACACAGTTCAGTTTTATATAACTATAGACTCACATGATCTTGTATTTTCAGTTTTGTTGTCTTTTCTTCATCAAACTGTACTTATTGCAAAAACCAATAAAAATGATTGAAAAAGAAAGACAAGCCAGTAACCCCCCCTCCATCACCCCCTTTCCCCCATCTCCCCCTCTCCCACCCCCTCTTACTCTCCTCTTCTCCCGCTCTTCCCTCCCTCACCACCTCTTCCCCGCTCTCCCTTCTACCCCCTCTCTCACCCCCCTCTTCCCCTCTCCCCCTAACTTTCTCTTTCTCCCTCCCCTCTTCCCTCTTTCCCCTCTCTCCCCTCCCCCTCTTTCCCCTCTCTCATCCTCTCTTTTCACCTCTCATCTCTCTCCCCTTCTCTCTTTATCCCCTCTCTCTACCCCTTCCCTCTCCCCCCTCCTCTCTCTGTCTCCCCTCCGCCTCTCTCGCCCCCTCTCTCATCCTATCTCTTTCCACCTCTCATCTCTAACCCCTCCTCTCTCTCCCACCCCTCTCTCCCACTCTCCCTTCCCCCACTCTCCCTTCCCCCTCTCTCCCCTCCCCTCTTTCCCCTCTCTCATTTTCTTTTCAGCTCATCTCTCTCTTCCCCTCTCTCTCTTTATCCCCTCTCTCTACCCCTTCCCTCTCCCCCTCCCCCCTCCTCTGTCTCCCCTCCCCCTGTCTCGCCCCCTCTCTCATCCTATCTCTTTCCACCTCTCATCTCTAACCCCTCCTCTCTCCCACCCCTCTCTCCCATTCTCCCTTCCCCCTCTCTCTCCCCCCCCCACTCTCTCTTCCCCCTCTCCCTCTACCCATCTCTCTCTCTCTACCCCCCCTCTCTTTCTCCCTCTCTGCCCCCCACTTCTCCCCGGATGGTTATGGATGTGTGTGGAACATTTTGGGCAGGTTCAGCTGAAGGGCCTATTTCCCCACTGTCTGAGTCTACGTGTCAGTGGCCAAGCACCTCCTCATTGATGAATCCAGTAGATATCAGGGATGGAGAGAACACTGACCAACATGCTGATCTACGTGTGTGAAAGGGAGCAGGGTGCGGTTGTGTCCAGGGATTGATAAACCAGACCAGGGACTGGGGATGCAGAGAGAGGAGGGGAGGGGAGGGGGCCACAAGATCACTGCCGCCCATTCCAAAGCCCTGCTTTCTGTGTGTTTATTGCCCACTCATCATTTCAATGTTCCCGAATCTCCAAAACATGATGGAAAACATTTGAGGCAGGAGATCAGAGCTGAAACAGATTCGAGTTGACGCCAGTTAATGGGGCTGTGGTTGAACAGAGAGCCAGGATGGGAATGCAGTCTGGGAGCCAAGACTTGGTCACACCCTGTCACAGCACCAGCTCGGGGAGGGACCCTCACCCATCAACCTGAGGTTCGAGAGCTGGCTGTGCAAGGACTCCTCCATCCTCGGGCCCCCCACCACACAATAGAGAGGGTCACCCCCACCCTACCATCTGTGTCTACACCAATCACAGTTCAGGCCCCATTCCTAGCAGACAGAATCCTCCCCTCTCCAAACAACCCTGAGACACTCAGAAAGGTTTTATGAGTCCAGCCATTGAGACTCCCACACACAGAGGGACAGATCCCACACACAGACCCTCACTGGGGGATGATCCCTCACACATGGATGGTCACTGGGGGACGGGTCCCACACACACTGACCCTCACTGGGGGATGGATCCCATACACAGACCCTCACTGGGGGATGGGACCCACACACACTGACCTTCACTGGGGGACAGATCCCACACACACAGACCCTCACTAGGGGATGGATCCCATATGCATGGACCCTCACTGGGGGACGGGTCCCACACATGGACCCTTACTGGTGGACAGGTCCCACACACACTGACCCCCACTGGGGGATGGATCCCACACACAGACCCTAACTGGGGGACGGATCCCATACACAGAGCCTAACTGGGGGATGGGTCCCACACACACAACCCTTACTGGTGGACAGGTTCCACACACACTGACCCTCACTGGGGGATGGATCCCACAAACAGTCCCTCACTGGGGGACAGGTCCCACACACACTGACCCTCACTAGGGGATGGGTCCCATACAAACAGACCCTCACTGGGGAACGGATCCCACACACACACACACTGACCCTCACTGGGGGACGGGTCCCACACACTGACCCTCACTGGGGGACGGATCCCACACACAGACCCTCACTGGGGGATGGGTCCCACACACATATCCTCACTGGGGGACAGATCCCACACACAGAGCCTAATTGGAGGATGGGTCCCACACACACTGAACCCCACTGGGGAATGGATCCCATACACAGACCCTCACAGTGGGATGGGTCCCACACACATATCCTCACTGGGGGACAGGTTCCACACACACTGACCCTCACTGGGGGATGGATCCCACACACTGTCCCTCACTGGGGGACAGGTCCCACACACACTGACCCTCACTAGGGGATGGGTCCCATACACATGGACCCTCACTGGGGGACCGATCCCACACATACGGATCTTCTCAGGGGGACAGGTCCCACACACACTGACCCTCACTGGGGGACGGCTCCCACACACAGACCTTCACTGGGGGACGGGTCCCACACACACACACAGACCTTCACTGGGGGACGGGTCCCACACACACACACACTGACCCTCACTGGGGGACGGGTCCCACACACACACACACTGACCCTCACTGGGGGACGGGACCCACACACAGACTCTCACTGGGGGACAGGTCCGACACACAGAGCCTAACCGGTGGACCGGTCCCACGTACACTGACCCTCAATGGGGGATGGATCCTACACACAGACCCTCACTAGGGGATGGGTCCCATACACACGGACCATCACTGGGGGACAGATCACACACACACTGACCCCCACTGGGGGATGGATCCCACATACAGACCCTCACTGGGGGACAGATCCCACACACGGACCCTCACTAGGGGATGGGTCCCATACACATGGACCCTCACTGGGGGATGGATCCCACACATACGGATCCTCACGGGTACAGGTCCCAGACACACTGACCCTCACTGGAGATGGGTCCCACACACACAGACCCTCACAGGGGGATGGGTCCCACACACTAACCCTCACTGGGGGATGAGTCCCTCATACAGGACCATCACTGGGGGACAGATCCCACACACACTGACCCTCACTGGTGGATGGGTCCCACACACACATGGACCTTTACTGGGGAATGGGTCCCCCGCTCACTGACCATCACTGGGGGTCGGGTCCCACACACTGACCCTCACTGGGGGACGGGTCCCACACACTGATCCTCACTAGTCCCACCCTCATGGACCCTCACTGCTGGATGGGTCCTACACACACTGACCCTCACTGGGGGGGACATGTCTCACACATACTGACCCTAACGGGGGGACCTGGTGCCGTCTTCGACTCCACCTACTGATCGAATCCTCTGGAAGTGTCTGACCCAGCACCGCTGCTCACTCCTCATCCCCCTGTGACCACCCAGAGCCCTTAAATCCAGAGGGTGAGGGGCAGCTCCTGCATTGATCATCAGGGTAAGACGCCCTCCCATCCCAGGTCTCATTGGTGTGGAGTTATTGTTTTTTTGCAGAACTTGCCCCTATCGTTGGGATCTGAATCTATTTTCACGAACATGACATGAAATTCATTGTTTTGTGGCAGTTTCACTGTGCAAAATTAAAGCTGTAAATTATTTAGAACAAAATAAATTTGTGGAGAAAGTCAGGCAGTGTCTGTGGTTCATTGATTATTCAGGTATCTGATGGCAGTGGGGGGAGGCTGTCGTGCCGCTGAGTGCTCGTCTTTAGGCTCCTGTACCTTTTCCCGATGGTAACAGAGTGAAGAGGGTGTGGCCTGGGTGGTGGGGTCTTTGAGATAGAGGCTTCTTTAAGACCCCAAATAAGATGAGGTGCATCTTATTTGCCAGATGCCCTGAAACAGCCCCTATATCATCGAATACCAGAGTCTCTTTGGGGTTGAGATGCCCTCAGCACATCTGGAAATATAGGGCAGATATGGAAGATGCTGTTTGTCAAGCACAGCTGTGGCCATGATGAGCTGGGGACTGGAACCGTGAGCCCCACCTTCCCCTCACTCTGCACCCCTCTCCTCCCTCTGTCAGTGAGGTCCAGCCCCTCCATACAAGCAGACTATGCAGGTTTTACCTGGACTCCTCCCTGAAAATGTAGTTAACGTGGTCGGTAAAGTTGGTCGATGTTACAAAGATTGATTGTAGTCTACAAGAGAGGCATTGGTAGGGTGGAGAGTGTTAGGTCTGCTTTGTTCATGAATGAGTGAGACAAACACCAGACTGAGTCGAAATCAGGGTTCTTTGTTCTTTATTACCGGATTGTAACACTTGCGACTAAACATGTTAGTCGGAGAATGCATTCTGCCGTTATCAGCAAAATGGTGATTTTTTATACCCTTGGATACGTGCTTAGAACATCATCATATCATTACTTGTCCAATGACTAAAACTGTTGCTATCCTTTCCCTGCTAGCTTCCTGCCTCTCAATCCATCAATGTCTCTCTTATCTTGTAAGTACAAGGATGCATTCACATCTTGTTACAGCCCTATACATTCCCATCTCATGATGTTTTACCTAACAGGAGTACAAGGACACCTCCCCTTCTTGTTACTGCCCTGTACAGGGTAACTCCCTACACATTCCCATATCATGATATTTTACCTTACAAGAGCCAGCACGTGTTTCGCAGGGCAGAATCAGCAAACACCAGAGGACATGTGTACAAAGTGATGGGAGGGAAGTTTAGGGGAGATGTCAGGGTAAGGTTTTTACACAGTGAGTTGTGGGTGCCTGGAATGCCTTGCCAGGGGATGGTGGTGGAGGCTGGAACATTAGGGGCATTTAAGAGACTCTTAGACAGGCACATGGATGGAAGAAAAATAAAAGGTTACAGGGTAGGGAGGGTTTAGTAGTTTTTTTTTAGAAAGGGATATATGGGTCAACACAACATTGAGGGCTGAATGGCCTTTTCTGTGCTGTAGTGTTCTATATTCTATCGATGGTGGTGTGGATTGCATAGAGGGTTGTTTAAGGAGACAGCAGGATCTGGATGAACTGGAAAAGTGGGTCAAGGAATGGTGGATGGAATTTCATTTGGACAAGTGCGAGGTGTACTTTGGGAGGTTAAACCAGGATAGGAGTTACACTGTGAATGGTGAGGCCCTGAGGAGTGCTGGAGAACAGAGACTTGGGGTAAGGGTGCAGGGACACCATTCCCTAAAAGTGGCCACACAGGGAGATGAAGGTGTTTGACACGCCGGCCTTTGTCAGCCAAGGCCCTGAGTACAGGAGCAAGACATCATGTCACAACTGGACAGGACATTGGGGAGACCATTCAGGGTATTGGGCACAATTCTGGTTACCCAGCTGAGGGAGGGATGTTGCTGAGTGTCACCGGAAAGATTCACAAGGACGTTCCCAGGACTGGAAAGCTCGAGTTACAATGAGAATCCAGGCAGGCTGGGACTTCTGTCCCTGGAGCATAGGAAGCTGGGATAAAGTGGCTGGACACGGACATTCTCCCGAGATAGGGGAGTCTGAGTCTGAGTCTGAGGGACCATGCATTTGTCGGCACTAGTTGCATTGAGGTGGGGGTGGGGGGCAGTGGCGGAGAGAGGGTCAGGTCCCTGCAAGTTCACATCTCAGAGGCCTCTCCCAAAAGCAGCAGTACATTGTAACCAAGAAGGAGACTCTTTCTAAGGAGTATCGTCGAATACTCTCTGCACTGTGGAGCGTTTACTGACCTGGTCCCACTGCAGATATCCAGGTCAGGAAGGCAGCCAACCTCGTAAAGGACCTGCGTCACCCTGGTCACAACCTCTTCTCACTGCTCCCCGTGTGCCTCCCGGCTCAGGACGGATGATTCTGACACTCTGTCCTCTTTGTTGTGGCTGTCGTGGGAGTGCGGACTCTTACATGACCCCGGGGCACCCTCTCCCATGCCTCTGCTCCTTCACAGAGCCCACTGAATGGTCGTTTCTCTGGAACATTCCCTGGATGAGTTGCGGAAAAGTTACTTAAACTCCTTGAAAGGTCACTGCATGGAAAATTGGCCAAACCAGTACCTTTCCTTCCCCACAGAGAGTCCAGACACATTCAGATCCATGTCTGCTCTTGCAGTGCCTTCTCTCACCCACACCCTTACTGTGACCATGGGCAGTGCACCAGCGAGGGGCTCAGTGGCTGAAGGACCCACGGAGGCCTGTGGTTGGGGAAACCGCATGGGGTGCTGGAGACTGGCTCATGGGAACCAGGTATCGGAGCCAGGATTCTAGATGATGCTCAGGGTGCAGAGCTGGAGGTCACGGGGGCTGCTCTGGCACCTCCTTGTTGCCATTTTTGGTGAGCTCCAGCATCCAAAAATTATTACTGCTCCCCTGTCCCGAAGAGCCTTGGGCGCTGAAGGCTTCCTGATTGTGTCGGAGGTTTGGATCTGGAGCTTGTCGGCCGACGGATCGAACAGGAGTCTATGTGGGTGCAGAAGCTGCGGGAGGTGAATCCACGGACATTTGTCGACTCTCATACCGTAAGGGGCACCAGGCAACACTAATGGTCATGGCCTTACAGTCAGCAGAAGTTAAAGTTGATCGTGCAGTTTACGTTCTTATTATTACGTTACAGTAAAAGGAAGCTTGAACATTTGCCACTTCAATGCAGAGTCCAGAACCATTCCCAATGAATCTTTGCCCCTACCACCCATCGGGATGGGGGGAGGAAACCCATGCAGTCAATGAGAACATGCAAACTTCACACAGGCAACGTCGGAGGTTGGGATCAAACCTGGGACTCGAGTGCGGGGAGGCAGCAGCTCTCAGGTGTGCAACTCAGGGAAGGGGGTGGATTGGATTGTAGCCGCGCGCTACTCGAAGTAAAGACACAACCGTGAGTGTAGTCAGGTTTTGCTCTGGTTTATTGGGGCCGAAGCTCAACTTTTGTACCGTTTGCCCCCATTTGCTGATGTTACCGCTGCCGGGAACTCTGCCAGGACCTTAGTGTACTCATCCATGGATCACTGAACTGAGTCCAGGTAAGGAGCCGGGAGCCTGGCATCTTTGAGGGGGAAAGGCATTGCGTGGACCAGTCTCTGATCCTTAAGATCCATGAACAGGCTTTAGGTGCACAGGAGGTCTGCCTCAAGGAGCAGCTGTTCCACTGCAACCAGTGTGAACACCCACATGAAGAGTCTGCCTCCCAATTGCAGTTGGACCTTGCGTGTGCCATAGATCCTGATCATGCTCGTGTTGTCAGCCCTCAGTGTGGGGCCTACTTGCCTGTTTCTGGTCAGGGCAGGACACTGACCTCTGCTTCTGTGTCCATGAGGAAAAGCTGCTGGATTGACGGTCCCCCATGTACAGGAGGCTGTCTTATTGGCCAGCTGTCATGGTAATCAGTGAGGGCTGACCCTGGCATTTCCCTGGAACGTGCATGATGGTCAGTATCGGTAGGCTCTGGAACCCCATCACTGGTGATAGAAGCACCACTAGTCTTTGGGATCACCTCCCTTGTGGGGTTGGTGTTCCTTCAGCAGACTGGTCTAGGTCTGGCTGCGACAAGCCCCAGGGCTGCCGAGCCCTCTCTTTTCTCCTTCCGTAGGATGTCCGCTCTTGCTGTGACGTTCCAGGAATCATTGGTCAGTGTCCGCCAGGTGCAGATGGACATTCTCAGGTAGTTGCTCTAGGAATGCCTGCTTGAACATTATGCAGGGTTCATGCTTTCCAATGATGGCCACCATATCATTCATCAAGGCTGACGGCGGCCTGTTCCCAGCCTGTCCAAGTGGAGCAGATGTGCCCCTCTCTCGTGCCATGAGAGCCCCAAGGTCCCAATGAGTAAATCTTTGAAGACGGTGTAGACACCTTCCGACAGGGGCTCCTGGATGAAATTGGCCACCCAGCTTGCCGTGTCCTGGTCCAGGGTGCTCATCACGTGTAGTACCAGGTGGACTCCGCTGTGATCTGCCGGATCTGGAACTGTACCTCAGCCTAGTCAAAGCACAAGTGTGGTTGATTCATCTAGAAGGTTGGCAGCTTGAGAGCGACTGCATGGACTGTTGCCGGTTCACTCATCGTTGGGTTTAGATGCCATCTAAACCGTTGGGGTCACCAATTGTAGCCGTGCACTACTCAAAGTAAAGACACACACATGAGTGTCGTCAGGTATAGCTCTGGTTTATTGGGGCTGAAGCCCGACTTTTAAGCCATTTGCGTTCCCATCATTTGCCCCCATTTGCTGATGTCACCACCTACATAACAATAGCAGGTTTCCCACGCACGGGTACATTCTTACATGACAATCCCTTCTTCCCCACACACTGTCCTATCTGTTGGGGTTGCTGGCCCCTACGCTGGTTTAGTTGGTTCACATGCTGGGGCCAGTGCTGCTGTATGGTCCACTGGCTCTTGGTTGCGCTCGCTGCCCGGAGTGTCAGCCTGATTCCCGCTGTGGAGGGCTGTTCATTTGTTCAACAGTGCCGGGGAGACCCAGAGCCACATACAAGAGAAATGCTTCACAGTCAGAGCACAGAGAAGCCAACGGGTTGTGGGGGTCCCAGCATGGACAGACGGGGCAGCCCCACGCTCCGATCAGGCACACGGCTCTCAGCCTGGCTGCATGGGGCACAAACCCTTCCTGTCAATCCAGCAGGCATGGGAATTGGCTGACCCCTTGTGGTGGATCACAGTACTACATGGCAATGCAGGTCCTTACGTGACTCTGTACCCCGCGGGTACACCGTCTCCCAGAGCCCAGTGTGACTCTGTATCCCGTAGGTTCACCGTCTCCCAGAGCCCAGTGTGACTCTGTACTCCATAGGTTTACCGTCTCCCAGACCCAGTGTGACTCTGTACCCCATAGGTTCACCATCTCACAGAGCCCAGTGTGACTCTGTACCCTGTGAGTTCACCATCTCCCAGAGTCCAGTGTGACGCTGTACCCTGTGGGTTCACCTTCTCCCAGAGCCCAGTGTGACACTGTACCCCGTGGGTTCACCGTCTCCCAGACCCAGTGTGACTCTGTACCCCGTAGTTTACCATCTCCCTGACCCAGTGTGACTCTGTACCCCATGGGTTCACCATTTCCCAGAGCCCAGTGTAACTCTGTACCCCGTAGGTTCACCGTCTCCCAGAGCCCAGTGTGACTCTGTACCCCATGGGTTCACCGTCTCCCAGAGCCCAGTGTAACTCTGTACCCCGTAGGTTCACCGTCTCCCAGACCCAGTGTGACTCTGTACCCTGTGGGTTCACCGTCTCCCAGAGCCCAGTGTGACTCTCCATCAAAAGTTCATATGTACAAAGTAGCCAAGCGTAGTGTGAAATTGAAGGATTTGGAAAACTTTAAAGGCAACAAAGGACATCTAATGAGGAAATAAGGAAGTGAAGAAGGATTCTGAAGGGAAATTAGCACAAAATATAAAAACAGATAGCAAAAAATTTTAGAAATATATAAAACAGAAGAGGGTGATTAGACGCAATATAGGTCCCTTGGAAGATGAGAAAGGGAGATTGATATTGAGTCATGAGGAAATGGCCGAGGCATTGAACAGATATTTTGTGTCAGTTTTCACGGTGGAGACACGTCCAACATGTGAAAGAGTGGTGATAGGGATGTGAAGGGAGGTGAGGGCCTCGATAAAATGATTGTTACAGAAGAGATGGTGATGAGCAAATTAACGGGACTGAAAGTGGACAAATCCCCTGGTCCTGATGGGATGCATCCCAGGAAACTGAGGGAAATAGCGAGACGTTTAGAACGAAGGGTTTCCATCAGGCAGACACAGCATGGATTCAGAAAGGGAGGGTCTTGTTTGAGAAACTTTCTTTGAGGAGATAATGGGTGCAGTAGATAGAGGGGAACAGGTTGATGTTGTATATTTGGATTTCCAGAAGGCGTTTGATAAGGTGCCGCACACAAGAGACTTATCAATAAGATCCAGATGAATGGAGTCGGGGGAAGCATATTGGCAGGGATTGAGGATTGGTTCATGGACAGAAGGCAGAGAGTCGGGATAAATGGGTGTTTTTCTGATTGGCAGACAGTGGGAAGTGGGGGGCCATGGGGGTCGGTACTGAGCCCAATGATTTGGAAGAGGGGACAGAGGGTCTTGTAGCCAAGTTTGTGGATGATACTAAATTGAGTGGAAAAGCAAATTGTACAGAGGATGTAGAGAGGCTGCAGAAGGATCTAGTTGAGTTAGGTGAGTGGGCAAAGGTCTGGCAGATGGAGGACAATGTGAGGTCATGCATTTTGGTAGGAAAAATAGAAGAGCAAATTATTATTTAAATGGTGAAAAACTGCAGCCTGCTGTCATGGAGAAGGGCTTGGGAGGGCTCGTGCATGAATCACAAAACGTTGGGTTACAGGTACCACAGGTTATTAAGAAGGCAAATGGAATGTCGGCCTTCATCGCTAGAGGAACTGAATTGAAGAGCAGGGAGGTCATGCTGCAACTGTACAAGGTGCTGGTGAGGCTGCACCTGGAGAACAGTGTACAGTTCTGGTCTCCATACTGGAGGAAGGATAGTCTGGCCTTGGAGGCAGTCCAAAGGAGGCTTGACCTACAAGGAGAGGCTAAATCGCCTGGGATTATACTCACTCAAATTCAGAAAAATGAGAAGAGATCATATAAAAACATATAAATTTATGAAAGGGAACGATAAGATTGATATCAGGAAGGAAAATTGAAGGAGGCAGGAAAATTGTTTTCACTGGTAGGTGAAACCAGAACTAGTGGAAACAGCCTCAAGATTCAGGGGAATAAATTTAAGTTGGAGATTAAGAAAAATTGTTTTTCAAGAGTCGTGAATCTGTGGAATTTTCTGCGCAGGGAAATGGTTGAGGCGACTTCATTAAACATATTTAAGGTTCAGATAGATTTTTACATAAAAAAGGAACGGAGGGATATGGGGAAAAGGCAGGTGGGTGGAGTTGAGTCAATGAGATCAGCCATGATCTTATTGAATGGCGAAGCAGGATCGATGGGCTGAAAGGCCAACTCCAGCTCCTGTTTTTTATGTTCTTATCCCACTGTTATACTGTATCCATGTGACTCAGTATCCCATGGGTACACCATCACCCAGAGTCCAGTAAGGCCTGGATCCCACTTTTATTCTGTATCCCTATGTGAAATGATACCCATGGTTACACTGTCACTCAGTGACCTGTGTTCAGACCATAAGACATAGGAGCAGAAATAGGGCCATTCAGCCCATCGAGCCTGCCCTGCCATTCAATAATGCACTGATCCATTTCCCCACTCAGCCCCACTACCTACTTTATCAAGAACCCATCAATCACTGCCTTAAATACACCCAATGACCCGGCCTCCACAACCACCTGTGGCTACAAATTCCACAGATCCACCACCCACTGGCTGAAGAAATTCCTCCATGTCTCTGTTCTAAGTGGATGCCCTTCAATCCTGAAGTTGTACCCTCTTGTCCTAGACTCTCCCACCATGGGAAACAACCTTTCTACATCTACTCATAGAATACTACAGCACAGTACAGTACAGGCCCTTCAGCCCTCACTGTTGTATATTCCTTAAAAAATACTAAACCTTCCCTAACCCGTAACCCTCTATTTTTCTTCAATCCATGTGCCTGTCTAAGAGTCTCTTAAATGTCCCCAATGTCCCAGCCTCCATCATCATCCCTGGCAAGGCATTTCAGGCCCCCACAACTCTCTGTAAAAACAAAACTTACCCCTGACATCTCCCCTAACCTTCCCTCCCTTCACTTTGTACACACGTCCTCTGGTGTTTGCTATTCCTGGTCAAGGAAACAGGCGCTGACCGTCCACCCTATCTATGCCTTCCAGAATCTTGTCGACCTCTATCAAGTCTCCTCTCATCCTTCTACACTCCAAAGAGAAAAGCCCCAGCTCTGCTAACCTTGCCCCATAAGACTTGTTTCCTGATCCAGGCAACATCCTGGTAAATCTCCTTTGCCCCCTCTCCAAAGATTCCACATCCTTCCTGTAATGAGGTGACCAGAACTGAACACAATTCTCTAAGTGTGGTCTCACCAGAGATTTGTAGAGTTGCCACATGTCCTCTCTACTCCTGAACTCAATCCCCCTGTTAATGAAGCCCAGTGACCCATAGGTCTTCTTAACCATACTATCAACCTGTGTGGTGACCTTGAAGAATGTATGGATTTGGACCCCAAGGTCCCTCTGTTCATCTACACTCCTAAGTAACCGACCATTAACCTTGTATTCAGCCTTATGGTTTGTCCTTCCAAAATGCATCACCTCACACTTATCTGCCACTTTTCTGCCCATCTCTGCATCTTGTCTATATTTGTTTGTAACCTTTGACAACCTTCAGCTCTATCCACAACTTCTCCAACCTTCATATCATCCACAAACTTACTGACCCATCCATCTGCCTCTTCATGTAGATTATTTATAAAAATCACAAAAAGCGGGGCTCCCAGAACAGATCCCTGCGGCCCCTCCACTAGTCACCGACCTCCGGGCAGAAAACTTTCATTCCACTACTACTCTCTGCTTTCTTCCAAGCCAACTTTTTATCCACACGACCAAGGTTCCACTGACCCTGTGACTTTCTGGATGAGTCTCTTGTGGGGACCTTGTCAAATGCCTTGTTAAAATCCATGTCAACCACATCTACCTCCTGACCCTCATCAATTCCTTTCGTTAACTCGTCAAAAAACTCAATTAGATTCGTGAGGCCTGACCTTCCCTTCACAAAGCCCTGCTGACTATCCTTGAATGATTTGAACTTCTCCAAATGCTCATAGATCCTGTCCTTCTGAATCATCTCCATTAGTTTTTACACCCCACTGAACCGGTCTAGAATTCCCTGAATTCTCCCTGCTACCTTTTTTAAACAAGGGGACTACATTTGCCATTCTCCAATCCTCTGGCACTTCCCCTGCAGCCAAAGAGGATTCAAAGATCATAGCTACTGCCCCAGCTAATCTCTTCCCTCACTTCCCACAGCCTCCCCAGTTACATCGCGTCCGGCCCCGGGGGACTCAACAGTCTTGATGTTTTTAAGAGATCCAACACTTCCACTTCCTTAATCTCCACATTCTCCAGCACACAAGCCTGTTCTATTCTGACTTCAACTTGACCAAGATTCTTTTCTCTTGTGATACTGATGCAAAGTTTTCATTTAGGACCTCCCCAACCTCCTCCGCTTCCAGGTACATGTTGCCTCCTTTATCCTTTAGTGTCCCCACCTTAACATAACATAACAATTACAGCACGGAAACAGGCCATTAGGCCCTTCTAGTCCGCACCGAACCAAACACCCCTTTCTAGTCCCACCTCCCTGCACAATGCCCATAACCCTCCATCTTCTTCTCATCCATATACCTGTCCAACCTTTTCTTAAATAATACAATTGACTCCGCCGCCACTATTTCTCCCGGAAGCTCATTCCACACGGCTACCACTCTTTGAGTAAAGAAGTTCCCCCTCATGTTACCTCTAAACCTCTGCCCCTTAATTCTTAACTCATGTCCTCTTGTTTTAATCTTTCCTCCTCTTAACGGAAATAGTCTATCCACATCCACTCTGTCTATCCCTTTCATAATCTTAAATACTTCTATCAAATCCCCTCTCAACCTTCTAAGCTCCAAAGAATAAAGACCTAATCTGTCCAATCTCTCCCTATACTCTAGATGCTTAAACCCAGGTAACATTCTGGTAAACCTTCTCTGCACTCTCTCCACTCTGTTTATATCCTTCCTATAATTAGGCGACCAGAACTGCACACAGAACTCCAAATTAGGCCGCACCAACGTCTTATACAATCTCAACATCACCTCCCAACTCCTATATTCCATGCAATGATTGATAAAGGCCAGCATACTAAAAGCCTTCTTCATCACCCTATTCATGTGAGTTTCTACCTTCAGGGAACGATGTACCGTTACTCCTAAATCTTTCTGCTCTTCTGTATTCCTCAATGCTCTCCCATTTACCACATATGTCCTATTCTGATTCTTCTTACCAAAATGAAGCACCTCACACTTATCAGCATTAAATTCCATCTGCCATTTTTCAGCCCACTTTTCTAAGCAGCCCAAATCCCTCTGCAATCCTTGAAAACCTTCTTCATTATCCACTATTCCACCTATCTTAGTATCGTCTGCTTATTTACTAATCCAATTCACCACCCCATCATCTAGATCATTAATGTATATAACGAACAACAATGGGCCCAATACAGATCCTTGAGGCACACCACTGGTCACCGGCCTCCAACCTGACAGACAATTATCCACTACCACTCTCTGGCCTCTCCCTTTCAGCCAATGTTCAATCCATTTGACTATCTCAAAATTTATACCTAAAGACTGCATCTTCCTAACTAACCTTCCACGTGGTACCTTATCGAAGGCCTTACTGAAGTCCATATAGACAACATCCACTGTGCTACCCTCATCCACATTCCTAGTCACCTCTTCAAAAAATTCAATCAGATTGGTCAAACATGACCTTCCTCCCACAAATTCATGTTGAGTGCTCCTGATCAGACCCTGTCTAACCAGATGTTTATAAGTACTATCTCTAAGAATTTTCTCCATTAATTTACCTACCACAGACGTCAAACTTACAGGCCGATAGTTGCCAGGCTTCCTCCTTGAACCCTTTTTAAATAACGGAACCACTTGCGCAATGCGCCAATCCTCCGGCACTATCCCCATATCTAATGACATTTGGAAAATTATCGCCAGAGCCTCTGCTATTTCCTCCTTCACTTCTCTCAATGTCCTGGGGAAGATCCCGTCTGGTCCCGGAGACTTATCCACCTTTATATTCTTCAAAAGCCTTAAAACTACACCTTTTGTAATCTCTATATTCCCCATATTTACCCAATTTGCTTTTTTTATCTCACATCTCCCAAAATCCTTCTCCTTAGTGAATACCGAAGAAAAGAAACTGTTCAATATCTCCCCCATTTCTCTAGGGTCCACACACAGTTTTCCGCTCTGATTTTCTAAGGGACCAATTTTGTCTCTAGCTTTCCTCTTACCATTAACATATTTGTAGAACTCTTTTGGATTAGTTTTCACCCTGCTTGCCATAGTTTCCTCGTACCTTCTTTTAGCTTTCCTAATTCCTCTCTTAAGATTCCTCTTACATTCAGTGTATCTTTCAAACATCCCCTTAACTCCATGCTTCTTATATCTAATGTACGCCTCCCTTTTTCTTCGAACCAAGTTTCCAATATTCCTTGAAAACCACGGCTCTCTCAAACCTTTTGCCCCTCCTTTTAACCTAACAGGAACATAAAGCTTTTGCACTCTCAAAATCTGATCTTTCACATCTCCTCAAATCTAGCTTTTCCCCAATCAAAAACCTCAATCCTTGGCCCTGATTTCTCTCTTTCCATAATGACATTGAAGCTGATGGCATTATGATCACTGGACCCGAAGTGCTCGCCAACACTAACCTCCGTCACTTGACCCATCCCATTTGCCAACAGTAGATCTAACACTGCTCCTCCTCTGGTCGGCACCTCTACATATTGTTGTAAAAAACTATCTTGCACACATTTCACAAACTCTAACCCATCCAGTCCTTTCACAGAATGTGTTTCCCAATCTATATGTGGAAAATTAAAATCTCCCACAATTACAACCCTGTGCTTATCACAAATATCTACTATCTCCCTACAGATTTGCTCCTCTAGGTCTCAGTCCCCTCCGGGTGGTCTATAATACACCCCTACAAGTGTAACCTCTCCTTTCTTACTCCTCAGTTCTACCCAAATAGCCTCCGTGGATATGCCCTCTAATCTATCCTTCCTAGGCACCGCTGTAATATTTTCCATGACAAGCAATGCAACCCCACCTCCTCTTGCCCCTCCGACTCTAACACACCTAAAACAACGAAACCCAAGGGCTCCCTCCCCCCAACCATTCTAGTTTAAAGGATCCTGAGTAGCCCTAGCAAATACCTCTGCCAGGATTCTGGTCCCCCTGGGATTTAAGTGTAACCTGTCCTTACTGTACAGGTCATATCTCCCCCAAAAAAGGTCCCAGTGATCCAGAAACTTAAAACCCTTCCCCTTACTCCACCCCTTCAGCCACGTGTTAATCCTCCACCTCATTCTATTTCTATTCACACTGTCATGTGGCACAGGGAGTAATCCAGAGATTACCCCCTTTGCGGTCCTTCTTTTTAACTCCATACCTAACTGCCTGTACTCACTTTTTAGGACCTCTTCTCTATTTCTCCCTATGTCATTGGTACCTACATGTACCACGACCTCTGGCTCCTGTCCCTCCCACTTTAGGATATCCGGGACACGAGCAGCAACATCTCGGACCCTGGCACCAGGGAGGCAAACCACCATCCGGTTCTCCTTGCTGCGTCCGCAGAATCCCCTATCTGTCCTCTTAACTATGGAGTCCCCTACCACTATTGCCCTCCTCTTCCTTTCCCTCCCTTTCTGAGCTACAGGGGCCGACCTCATGCCAGAGGCACAGCCACTGTCGCTTCCCCCAACCTTGATGTCCCCCTCAACAGTGCTCAAAGAGGCGTACTTATTGCTGAGGGTCGCGCATGCAGCCATCTTCAGCGCAAACTCCGGGAGATCCAAAATGAGTGGTGGACTAGCCTTGCCAAACGAACCCAGCTCAGCGCGGACATTGGCGACTTCAGGGGTTTCTACGAGGCTCTAAAGGCTGTGTACGGCCCCTCATCCCGTCCAAAGCCTGCTGCGCAGCTCAGACGGCAAAGTCCTCCTCAGCAACAAGATCTCCATCCTCAACCGATGGTCAGAACACTTCCAATCTCTTTTCAGTGCCAACCGCTCAGTCCAAGATTCCGCCCTGCTCCAGCACCCTCAACAGCCCCTAAGGCTAGAGCTGGATGAGGTCCTCACCCTGGATGAGACATATAAGGCAATCGAACAACTGAAAAGTGGCAAAGCAGCAGGTATGGATGGAATCCCCCCAGAGGTCTGGAGGGCTGGCGGCAAAACCCTGCATGCCAAACTGCATGAGTTTTTCAAGCTTTGTTGGGACCAAGGAAAACTGCCTCAGGATCTTCGTGATGCCACCATCATCACCCTGTACAAAAACAAAGGCGAGAAATCAGACTGCTCAAACTACAGGGGAATCACGCTGCTCTCCATTGCAGGCAAAATCTTCGCTAGGATTCTACTAAATAGAATAATACCTAGTGTCGCCGAGAATATTCTCCCAGAATCACAGTGCGGCTTTCGCGCAAACAGAGGAACTACTGACATGGTCTTTGCCCTCAGACAGCTCCAAGAAAAGTGCAGAGAACAAAACAAAGGACTCAACATCACCTTTGTTGACCTCACCAAAGCCTTCGACACCGTGAGCAGGAAAGGGCTTTGGCAAATACTAGAGTGCATCGGATGTCCCCCAAAGTTCCTCAACATGATTATCCAACTGCACGAAAACCAACAAGGTCGGGTCAGATACAGCAATGAGCTCTCTGAACCCTTCTCCATTAACAATGGAGTGAAGCAAGGCTGTGTTCTCGCACCAACCCTCTTTTCAATCTTCTTCAGCATGATGCTGAACCAAGCCATGAAAGACCCCAACAATGAAGACGCTGTTTACATCCGGTACCGCACGGATGGCAGTCTCTTCAATCTGAGGCGCCTGCAAGCTCACACCAAGACACAAGAGAAACTTGTCCTTGAACTACTCTTTGCAGACGATGCCGCTTTAGTTGCCCATTCAGAGCCAGCTCTTCAGCGCTTGACGTCCTGCTTTGCGGAAACTGCCAAAATGTTTGGCCTGGAAGTCAGCCTGAAGAAAACTGAGGTCCTCCATCAGCCAGCTCCCCACCATGACTACCAGCCCCCCCACATCTCCATCGGGCACACAAAACTCAAAACAGTCAACCAGTTTACCTATCTCGGCTGCACCATTTCATCAGATGCAAGGATCGACAATGAGATAGACAACAGACTCGCCAAGGCAAATAGCGCCTTTGGAAGACTACACAAAAGAGTCTGGAAAAACAACCAACTGAAAAACCTCACAAAGATAAGCGTATACAGAGCCGTCGTCATGCCCACACTCCTGTTCGGCTCCGGGTCGTGGGTCCTCTACCGGCATCACCTACGGCTCCTAGAACGCTTCCACCAGCGTTGTCTCCGCTCCATCCTCAACATCCATTGGAGCGCTTTCATCCCTAACGTCGAAGTACTTGAGATGGCAGAGGTCGACAGCATCGAGTTCACGCTGCTGAAGATCCAGCTGCGCTGGGTGGGTCACGTCTCCAGAATGGAGGACCATCGCCTTCCCAAGATCGTGTTGTATGGCGAGCTCTCCACTGGCCACCGTGACAGAGGTGCACCAAAGAAAAGGTACGGGGACTGCCTAAAGAAATCTCTTGGTGCCTGCCACATTGACCACCGCCAGTGGGCTGATATCACCTCAAACCGTGCATCTTGGCGCCTCACAGTTTGGCGGGCAGCAACCTCCTTTGAAGAAGACCACAGAGCCCACCTCACTGACAAGGGGCAGAGGAGGAAAAACCCAACACCCAACCCCAACCAACCAATTTTCCCCTGCAGCCGCTGCAACCGTGTCTGCCTGTCCCGCATCGGACTTGTCAGCCACAAACGAGCCTGCAGCTGACGTGGACTTTTACCCCCTCCATAAATCTTCGTCCGCGAAGCCAAGCCAAAGAAGACATTCACAGGGCTCCTCTCTGGCACCTTACTTTTTTTTGTCCCTCTCCTAACTGTTACCCACCTTTCATCCTCCCGTGGCCCTGGCGTGACCACCTGGCTGTATCTCCTGTCTATGACTTCCTCTGTTTCCCTAACCAGCCTGAGGTCATCGAGCTGCAGCTCTAGTTCCCTAACACGGTCCCTGAGAATCTGCAGCTCGACACACCTAGTGCAGATATGGAGATCCGGGAGTCTGGAAGACTCCAGTACCTCCCACATCCGGCACTCCTGACAACACACAGCCTTAACACTCATCCCTTACCCCATCTGTTCCTCACATACACATAGAACACCTTGGGGTTCTCCTTAATCCTACATGCCAAGGCCTTCTCATACCCCCTTTGAGCTCTCCTAAGTCCTTTCTTAAGTTCCTTCCTGGCTACCATATCCTTCTCCTGAACCCTTCCTGTTTCTTATATCTAACGCTTGTGTGGTGCGCTGTTAGACAGAATCAGACACACACAAGGTAAAGACTGCACAACAGGCTTTAATCTACAAAGACTTCCACAGAGCCAGGCTGGCTGTAGCTGCAGCAACTCTGAGTAAGGCTTCGGGAGGCCGGCACAGGCTTATATCCCAGAGGGTGATTGACACCCGACCGGGTGGGACTTGATCCATTCAGCCGACTGATTGGCAACCGGCCAGGTGTTGCCCTGTCTCCTTACTCTCCTGCAGGTACAGAGGTTTCTCCCTGCAGTAGGCTGGTGGTGGACCACCACATTCACCCCCTTCTTTAAAACTGTCCTGGAGTCGGGGGTGGAGGGGGCAAGTAACAAGGAATCGCACCAACTATGTACACACAATATTTACAGGTTGAGATGATTCGGCGGCCGCCGGGGTCTCTGTGACCATCTTAGGTCTGGCTCCTGGTTACTGGTCAGAGGGAAAGTGGGGGTGCTGGCGGCAGGGGTGTGTGTGGCTGGTGTGGTGCCGCATGGAGGGGTGACCAGGGGGGATGGGGTCAACGTATGCAGGTCATATTGGATGGGTGGAGGGGTGGGGGTTCATCTCCTAAGGCTGAAGCGAGCCCCTGGTGGTCAAGGAGGCCCTGCATGCCCCATAGCTGCATGGGGACAGGGGTGTATGGCCGATCAGCATCATCCTGGATTGGAGGATGGTGTGGTGAGGTGGATGATCCTGCTGGTGCCTAGTTGAGATGGTGTCCTCCCTGCCACTGCCAAACCTAACTTAACCCACTTCTAATTCAAAGCGCACATGCATGTAATGTGTGTGTAAGTTCAGAAAAGTTCTTTAATTCACAGTACACTCTCACTTCTCACTTCCTCCAAGTTTACTGGATGAAGGCAATTCTTATACTGTGCACAGAATCTAATATTTATAATGTTCACCCGGCTTTGGTGCTTGAAAGGTAAATGGTTACCGCTCAGGAAGGTTCTTGTTGGTTTTCAGAGAGAGATTTGTTGCTCGTTGGACACAAACTGATCCTTTTTAATCAGCCGCTTCAGTGTCTTGCCAAAGAAACTTGCCCCATCAGGGTTCTCCAGATGATAACCTCTTTCTTTCAGGTCACCACAGAGTTCCTTTTTGTTTCCTTTATTTCAAGTGAAACATTAGACAGCCAGTCCTCTCCTCTTGTATGGACCACAAGGGCTTTGACCAAGCTGAACTAAGGACTCACAACCCATCTTCAAAATGGGGTTTTCCACAAGCTTTCCAGCTTGTCCTGTTCCAGTCCCAGCTGCTGCTGCTGGACTATAGACCTCAATTCTCTCTCTCTCACTCAGAGAAAACCACATGACCTTAGAACAGCCAACTGCACTCAGACATACTGCGGTTCTGGACCTGATCTTCCAAACGTTCATCTGTTGCTTTCCAAAACAATAATCCATTACTCCACAGCACGTCCAATTAACACCCACTTGTGAAGTCTCTGTAGGCATCCTTCAAAGTTTGTGCAAAGGCACCCGGAGCCTGGACTGTCTGGCTTGAGCAGAGCTCTGCCACAATTGACCTCCTTTAAAACATATCTATATACAATATAAAATCTAACACAATCCATCACGGTCTGGTAACCCTTTCATTCCCAAAATCATCCTCATGAACCTCCTCCAACATCAGCACTTCTTTTCGTAACTGAGGAGCCTACAACTGTTCCCCGTACTCCACGTGAGGACCCGTCAGTGCCTTGTCTTTCTTTTTAAAATATGTTTTATTAAGTTTAATATAACAAATCCAACATTCAAAGTCATTTCAGAGAATAAACAACAGGCCATATCATTATATAAAACACAGTTCAAATATAATCGTAAATCAAAAACCTCTTCAGAGTTTCTAAATTTAATAATATTTCTTTAAAACACCAAATGGTATCAATATGATAATAACCATTTATCTCTTTCTCATAACATAATCAGATATAATATTGAATGAGACTGAACTAACCATCCCTTGATCTAAACAAAGGGTAATTTCTGTCTTGATTGATGATGTGGTCCTTGACAACCATGCTTGAACCCATATTTAACCAGTTTATCTGTTGTTACATCTCAAACCAGCAACATTAGAAGGACGCAATTCAAAAGGGTTAAATTTTAACTCTATATTTATTAATGACTATTAACAATATAATGTCTTAACACAATGAACCCACTATAAATATCTGTAGCAAATATACAGATATCATACCTTTACTCTGTGTGTGTGTGTGTGTGTGTGTGTGTGTGTGTGTGTGTGTGTGTGTGTGTGTGTGTGTGTGTGTGTGTGTGTGTGTGTGTGTGTGTGTGTGAACCTCCCAACCCATTACTGTCTGTACCCTAAACTCAAAAAGGAAAATTCCCAAAACCCCAGGTCAGTCAGTCAGTCAAAAAAACAAACTCCACAGAATTCCATCTCAAACTTCAATGTCCAAGTTCAGTTCTTTAACTGATAATAAAGGACGCTGTATTGAATGTTGGAGAGAGAAATAGCTGATGTTGCATTGCAGTAAACTTACGAATCCTCACTTGGCTCCAGCTGCCACTCTCTGATTCACAGCCAGATTCTCCCTTTGTTCTCGAAATTTCCAAAAGATTGGTGAGTCAGCACTCAGCTGTACCACGAGTTGCACAGAATTCTTAGCAGAACTCCATCCCTTATAATGACAATCCACAGTCCAAAAGGGCAGTCCATGGTCCATATTACTGTAAAGGAAAAAAGAAAAAAAGGGCAAAAAAACTAAACCAGAATGAATTGAACCCCTCACTCTAAACAAGATTTACTTATAACAATTGTAACAATATGAAACAAGCAGTGACCTTCAGACAATAGACAGATAAAGATTCTGAAATTAATTAACACTAGACTAGCGATTATTAATTATAATTTTATTCATAAGCTATATTTAACGCCGGAGAAATTAAAAAATTTGATCTTAGTAAGTTGGATTCTTGTTTTCGATATGATTAGACGGCCAATACTTTTTTGCATACTGTTTGGCTTTGTGATCGATTGCAACAGTTTTGGAAAGGTATTCAATCTATTTTTAACAGTTTATATAATATCCATCTTGTATTAGATCCCGATATGTTTTTATTAGAGAACATGCAATCATTAATTGATTTAGGTTTAGAGGATTATCAGATTTCCTTTATCTATTTAGCTTTAGTCATGGCTAAGAAATGTATAGCACTTACTTGGAAAGATAAAAATATATTAACTTTAGATAAGTGGTAGTTGGAGATGAAATTTTGTTTGACTATGGATATCTTTTTCAATTCAGGATAGGGTGTCTTTTTATAAGTTAAAGTGGACTCCGTTTGCTAATTATATGCATTTAAGTTTGATTTAAATATATGTTTAAGTGATATTTTAGTATTGATAAAAAAAAAATTTTGTTGTTAGAATTTTTTTTAGGTTAAGTTTTATCTCTTTTTTTGTAAGTGGGTTTTTTTCATATAATATTGTTAATTTTATTAACTCTTCACTCTTTATTTTGGGGGGAGGGCTGGACTAATTTTAAGTTAGATTACTAACATTGTGTTACAATTAACAGGGGGGAGTTATTTTGTGTAGTTTTCTGATGTAATATTGTAATCATACCATTTTATTTTTTTTACATTTTTCTTTAAATGTAATTCTCTATTGTATTCATGTTATAAAATTTTAAATAAAGTCTTCAAAAAAAAAAGACAATAGACAGATAATCCAAACCTTTTAAATAATAGAACCATGTACCCATTTGCAGCACAGAAACAGGCCAGTTCGGCCCTACTAGTCCATGCTGAACATTATCTCCCACCCAGTCCCACTGACCCGGCCCATAACCCTCCACACCTCTCCCATCCATATACCTAACCAACTATCCTTGAATATTAACATCGATCACTGCCTGAAGTTTATTCCATACCCCCTCCACCCTCAGCATGAAGAAATTCCCCCTCATGTTTCCCCTAAACATTTCCCCTTTTACTCTCAATCCATGCCTTCTTGTTTGAATATCACCCACTTTCAGTGGAAAAAGCTTGTCCACACAAACTCCATCCGTCCTCCTTATAATTTTGAAAACCTCTATCAAATCGCCCTCAACCTTCTACACTCCAGGGAATAAAGTCCCAGCCTGCTCAACCGTTCCCTGTAACTCAAACCCTGAAACCCCGGCAAGATTCTTGCAAAATTCCTCTGCCCTCTCTATACTGGTTACATCCTTCCTGTAATTCGGCCACCAAAACTGCACACAAAATTCCAAATTTGGCCTCACCAATGCCTTGTTCAATTTCAACCTGACATCCCAACTCCTGTGTTCTATACTCTGATTTATGAAAGCCAACGTACTAAATGCCTTCTTCAACACCCTATCCTCGTGTGATTCAACTTTCAGAGAATTATGTACCGTGACTCCTAAATCCCTTTGTTCCACTGCACTCCTCGATTGTCGACCATTTCACGTTTTGATTAGTCCCATCAAAATTTATCTTTGAATGATGATAGTAAATCTCTGACTGGGCCCCACATCTTGTCAAAATGAAATTTTCTATCTTTAATGTTGGATCTAATTTTCTCCAAGCTTAAACAGGTCACACATCATGAGTGGGTGAAGTAATCTTTGCATTTCATTAAAATTGCTCATCTAGCTATCAATGAGGTAAAAGCAAGAATTTTCTAGAGTTGAAGTCATAAGTGTATCTTCTTCCTGAGAAAAGCCAAACAAAGGTATAGATGTCTTTCCAAAAACTTTCCAAATTAGGACATTATCAAAACATATGAATCAATGAAACTTCTATTGTATAAAGGATCAACATCTGGGTAAAATCAAGATAATTTAACTTAGGGCACGTGTATCCTATGCACCACCTCAAATTGTAACCAACATGTCATGCACCAAAGGAAGATTCATTCATCAAATCAAGAGTGGGAAACCAACTTTGGTCCGAAAAAGATCTGTTGAAATCGTGTACCTAATTATCCTTCATCCCAGTCATTGAAGCTGCTCTTAAGTCTAATACATTATTGTAAAGAATTGGGAGAATGGCCAGTCAAAGAGTCTCTCAGTGATGCTTTCATTCTGAAATAGACTGAACAAAATGTCTAATTCATAAATATCTAAAAAATGTCTATTCGGAAGTTAGAATTTATCTTTCAATTGTTCAAAAGAGACAAAAGATCTCTTTAACTTTTAATTCCTAATCTAAAGCATTTCTTAAATCCTGCATCCCACAGAGAAGGTTGAATAAGATGGTTATCTATAATATGACTGGCAAGAGAGAAACTATTGAGATCAAAACATTTCCTAAATTGTGTCCATATTCTCAACTCATTTCTCATTATTGGATTATGTCTCAATTTAGAAAAGGAGGAAAGAGGAACCTAAAATAGCCAACATCGATAAACATTTAGAGAAATTCAATTTCTACCCAGGAAGGGTGGTTCAATAGTTGAGGCCTTTTCAAGCATCAATATCACATCCCTGCTCCGATATTCTATTCCTCTTGAAATAAACGCCAGCATCACATGTGCCTTCTTCACCACTGACTCAACCTGCAAGTTTCCCTTCAGGCTCCTGCACGAGGATCCCAGGGCCCTTTGCATCTGGAGATTTTCAATTTTCTCCCTATTTAGAAAATAATCTGCCCGTTTATTTTTTTCAACCAAAATACACGACTGTCCATTTTCATTTGCCACTTCTCTGCCCCTTCTCCTAATCTGTCCGAGTCCTTCTGCAGCCTTCCTGTTTCCTTGACACAACCTGCTCCCCCATTGACTTTTATATCATCTACAAACTTGGCCACAAAGACACGCATTCCACAATCCAAATCATTGATAGGCAACATGAAAAGAAACAGCCCCAACCCTGACTCCTGTGGAACATTACTAGCAACTGGCAGCCAACCAGAATGTGATCCATAGAACCATAGATCACTACAGCACAGAAAACAGGCCATTTAGCCCTTCTAGCCAGTGCATCCATTATTCCACTAATCCCACTGATCTACTCCCATTCCATAACCCTCCAGACCTCTCCCATCCATGTATCTATCCAATTTATTCTTAAAACTCAAGATCACCACTTTAGATTGCAGCTCATTCCATACTCCCACCACTCTCTGAGTGAAGAACTTTCCCCTAATGTTCCCCCTAAACCTTTCCCCTTGCAGCTTAAAACTATGACCTTTCATATTTATTTCCCCTAATTGAAATGAAAAGTCTATTCAAATCCACTCTGTCTATACTTCTCATAATCTTGTAAACCTCTATCTCCCCTCATTCTTCTTCGCTCCAAGGAATAAAGTCCTAACCTGTTTAATATTTCCCTGTAACTCAACTCCTGAAGACCCAGCAACATCCTAGTAAATCTTCTCTGCACTCTTTCAATCTTATTGATATCCTTCCTGTACTTCAGCACCCAGAACTGCACCCAATATTCCAAATTTGGCCTCACCAATGTCTTAAACAACTTCAACATAACATCCCAGCTCCTGTACTCAATACTTTGATTTATGAAGGCCAATTTTCTAAAAAATGTCTTTACAACCCTGTCCACCTGTGACACCTCTTTTAGGGAATTATGTATCTGTATTCCCAGATCTGTTCTACTGCACTCCTCAGTGCCCAACCACTTATCGTGTATGTCCTTTCTTGGTTTATCCTTCCAAAATGTATCACCTCACACTTGTCTGCATTAAACTACATCTGCCATTTTCTGGCCCATTCTCCCAATTGGTCCAGAACCCTCTTCAAGCTTTGATAACCCTTCTCACTGTCCACAACACCTCCAAACTTGCTGATCCAATTCACAACGTTATCTTCCAGATCATTGATATAGACAACAAACAACAATGGTCCCAACACAGATCCCTAAGGTACAGCACTCGTCACAGGCCTCCAGTCTGAGAAGCAATCATCCACTACCATTCTCGGTTTTCTCCCGCACAGCTAATTTCAAATCCAGTTTACAATGGCTACCTCGTGTCTGAACCTTCTGAAGTAACCTCCCATGTGGGGCCTTGTCAACGGCCTGACTAAAGTCCACGTAGACAACATCCACAGCACTTCCCTCGTCTCCCTACTTGATAACCTTCATTTCCACCCTCCAGAGAAAATGCTCCACCCACACTTGTACATTTCTTGTTATACCATTGGCTCTTATCTTGTTCAGTAGCTTCATGTGTCAAAGACCGTCTGAATATCCAAATACACATCCACTGTATCTCCTTTATCTAGCCTGCTTGTCACTTCCTCAAAGAATTTAGAACAGCACAGTACAGGCCCTTTGGCCCTTGATATTCTACCTGCCCATGTACCTTAGAAAAAAAAAGTACTAAACCCTCCCTACCCCATTTCAAGCAAAATTTTCTCCTGAGGAAACCATGCAGGCTTTGGCCATTCTTTTCATGTGCCTCCACATACCCGCTAACCTCAACCCTGACAAATGACTGATGTCAGGCTAATTGGTCTATAATTTCCTCCCTTCTTGAAATGTGCGGTAACATTTGTGATTTTCCAGTCCTCTGGGACTATGCCAAAATCTACTGATTTCTGAAAGATTATCCCCAATGTCTCCACAATCTCTACCACTCCCTATTACATGACCCGAGGGTGCGATCCATCTTGTCCCCGAGACTAATCCACCCTTAGACCACCAGCTTTCTGAGCACCTTCTCCCTTGAAATAATCACTGCACTCACTTCCCTTCCCTGATCCCCTTCCAAATCTGGCCCACAGCTCGTGTCTTCCACAGTGAAGACTGATGCCAAATATTTGTTTAGTTCCTTGTCTCTCATTATTATTTCTCCAGCATCATTTTCTTGCAGCCCGAGATCCACTCCCACCTTTTGTTTACTCTTTTTATACTTGAAGGAGCTTTTTGTATATCCTTGATATTATTTGTGAGCCTAGTTTCATCTTGTCCCTCCCTGTGAGATTTTTCGTTCCCTTCTGCAAGTTTTTTAAAACTTCCCAATCCTCGATCATCCCACTCATTTTTGCTTCCTTGTCTGCCCTCTCTTTTGCTTTCACGTTGGTTTTAACTTCCCTCATCAGCCACCGTGGTGACATTTTTCCATTTGAATATTCCCCCTTTTCGGTCTGTATTTATCCTGCACTTTCCCCATTTCTTACTGAAACTTTACCCATTACTGCTCTGCCCCCTTCCCTACTCGTGCCCCCATCCAATCTACTGTGGCCAGTTCCTCTCATGATTGTGTTGGAGGTATGGGGGTGGGAGTGGGAGGGTAGGTCCAAAACCATTACAGTTCAGGCACCATTTTAAATTATTTTAAAGCTCAGTCCCAAAAACATTTGTGTTGAAAATGAGTCTTTAAAACTGCTTCAAAACTTTTCAAACTCACAAATTCTTGTAGATTTGCTTTCAGAGAAATATTTCTTTGCGACATTCAGCCCAGAAATGACGTCATCCCTGCTAATTGGCAGCAAGCCCGGTACTTCAGGGCTTCCTGTTCTTGCTGACTCAAACCTCCATGAACCAGTTCGTTGTTTGGTGCAGTTCAGCCCACTAGAGGGACCCCCCCCCCCCCAGAACCAGTGTTAGAAGGTGATGATCCCATTGTATATGCCCCCATCTGCCTGCTTAGGTGGGTGGCCTCTCCGTGGTGGGCATGTAACCGTCACTGGATGCTGAAAGTCCATGTGTGCTGGCTTGAGGTGGTCAATCAGCCTGCCTCCCATGTTCACTACACGCATTACGCTGTCATGAACGGACTCTTGTATCAGAGCTGAAGAAGGGCATGATGCCTCCCTTGTTGTATAGACACATATTCGCAATCCTTGAGGTCCTTTGGGATGTACAAAGTGGTTGAAGCAAACCTTGAGGTAGGATCAGGTGCCAACGTGCTGGCCTTCTCATGCAGCTGTTAGGAGTGCAGTAGATGAATCCGTCTGTCCTTTTGCTGCCGTCATGAACTCCCCTGGAACAGTGAGCCATACACCAGCTCAGCAGAAGATGTGGCCAGATCCTCTTTAGGTGCTGTACGAATTGAATGCCCAGCATCAGCCAAGGAAACTCATCCATCCAATCGGGGCCTTTGAGGCCTGTCATGTGAGCCGATTTCAAATGGCAGTAGAATCTCTCCACAAGGCCATTGTGCCATCCACAACGTTGATGTGAATTGTGCCCCCCTGTCTGACCCAAAACAAACCTCCCAGTTCGTGAGAAACTCTGGCACATGATGTGGTGGAGGTGTCTGAGAGTGGGACAGCTTCCAGTCACCTTCTAAACCTATTGGCCATTGTCAGAATGTACCTGGCACCTCTTGATGGTGGGAGTGGTCCCACAATGTCTAAATGTATGTGGTCAAAATGCTTTTGCACTAGGGGAAAAGATTGGACCGGTACTTTTACCTGCTGCTGTGTTTTTGAGATCTGACATTGGACACAAGTTCTGGCCCAGTGTCCAACCTGTTTCTGAAGGCCATGGCACACACATTTCCCTGCTACTAGCTGCATGGTGGCTTGAATGGAAGGGTGCGCCAGGCCATGAACCACATCAAATACTTGGTGTCTCCAACCAACAGGTTAGGGTTGCCCTGTGGACACGTCGCTGAAGGTCCTAATCTCAAGTCCTCCAGCACAAGTCCGGATACTGCAGTACGGTGAACCACAATGTCCTCGCCCACCCACTGAGCTGCTGCGCAAGTTGCATAGTCTATACCCAGAGACCATGCACGAACAGAATGGCCTGACGTGCTTGATCGTGCATCTGTGACATGATTCTTTTTCCCCACAATATGCCAAATGGATGTGGTATATTCTGAAATAAAAGAGAGATGCCTCTGTTGCCTTGACGACCATGGGTCTGAAACCTTAGCAAAGGCAAATGTCAGGGGCTTGTGGTCTGTGAATGTGACAAAATCTTTTCCTTCAAGAAAGTACCTGAAATGGCCGAGAGGCCAGATAAAGAGCCAGAAGTTCCCTGTCAAATGCATTGTATTTTTGCTCAGGAGGTCTCAGGTGCTCGTTGAAAAAGGCCAACAGCTTCCAATAGCCCTTGATCGGTTGTTCCAGCAGCCTCTGATGGCCGGGCTGGATGCATCAACTGTGAGAGTCGTGGGCACATTGAGTTGAGGGTAACCAATGTGGTCGCATTGGCTAGCACTTCCTTGGCTTTGTCAAAAGCAGCTGGCAGTTCCTTGTCCCAGTTCAGGTCTTTGGGTTGCCTGGAAAGAAATCGGAAAAGGGGTCGCATTAATCGGGCCGCTGATGGTTGAAACTAATGGTAAAAATCTACCATGCTGAAAAACCCTTGCAGTCCTTCCACTGTATCTGGCCTGGAGAACTTTCTTACAGCCTCCACCTTGGCGGGGAGCAGCACCGCTCCATGACGATCGATCCGGTAGCCAAGAAAATTGATGGCAGACAGGCCAAACTGGCATTTAGCTGGATTGATAGTCAGGCCATAGTCACTTAGTCATTGGCATCGTTGCTGTAAGTGATAGTCGTCCTCTTGATAAGAGCGGCCAGTGATCAGTATATCATCAAGGTAAATAAATAGAAAATTGAGGCCACAACCCAGAGCCTATAAGTCGTTGGAAAGTCAGTGCAACATTTCTCAACCTGAAAGACATATGCAGATATTCAAAAAGGCCGAACGGCATGATGATCGCCGTCTTCTAGATGTCATCGGGTGGACCAGAATCTGAGGATATCCTCTCACCAAGTTAATTTTGGAAAACATCTTGGCACCATCCAGGTTTGTCGTTTAACCAGCGATAATCTCTACAAGGTCTTCATCCTTTGGTAGCTTTCAGCACCATGTGGAAGGGAGATGCCCATGGACTGTCCAATCTCACTTCTCATTCCTCCAAATTCACTGATTGCAGGCATTTCCTATACTGTGCACAGAATTGAACATGTATAAAGTTCACCAGGCTTTGGTGCTTGAAAGGTAAACGATTACCGCTCAGGAAGGTTCTTGTTGGTTTTCAGAGAGATTCGTTGTATGCTAACACCCACAACTGATTCCTTTTTTAATCAGCCACTTCATTGTCTTGCCGAAGAAGCTTGCCCCATCAGGGTTCTCCAGATGATAACCTTTCTTTCAGGTCACCACAGAGTTCCTTTTTGTTTCCCTTATTCCAAGTGAAACATTAGACAGCCAGTCCTCTCCTCTTGCATGAACCACAAGGGCTTTGACCAGGCTGAACTAAGCACTCAAAACCTGTCTTCCATATAACCGTTTAAGCTCAGAAATGGGGTTTCCACAAGCTTGCCAGCTTGTCCTGTTCCAGTTCCTGCTGCTGACTGTAAAACTGTAGAACTGATCTCTCTCTTTCTCTGAGAAAAAGCCTCCTTTACTCTCTCTGCTTGCAAAACCACATGGTCCTCTTAGAAGAGCAAGTTCCACTGCAGACAGAATGCAGCTCCGACATGCTCTTTCAACTGTTGCCTTTTTGTAAACAACAATCCATTAGTGAAGTCTCTTGGGCACTCTCCAATGCTTTTGCAAAGATTGTTGGCCCCGACATGTCTTGCATGGGGCAGACCTCCAGTATTTTAAATAAGATCTGTTTTAAAGTGTTTGTATGTGACCTACTCTAACAAAATTTCCCCAGTTTATCTCCCAAAAACATATCTATATTCTTTCACAATAGTACTTGGTGGAGTCCACTGTGATCTTACAAATGTGGAACTGGGCCTCTTGCTGATGAAACCAGACCACAGGCTGCAAGATCTGAAAGGAGCGCAGTTTAAGGACTGTCGCGCTCTGAATGTTTTCTTCATCATTTGGGTCAAATCACCATTTGGGCCCGTCAGGGTCACTTCTGTAGTCATTTAGTGGTGAACTAAACTCTCCAGTCATCATAATTAAGACTAACGGCCTTACTAAACCCTGAAGCGCGTTTTTAAAACACCCTCGCTCCCGACGCTCGGCCTGGAAATGATGTCGTCCCTGCCGATTGGCAGCAAGCCTGGTCCTTCAGGGTTTCTTGTTCTTACTGATTCAAACTTCCATAAACTGGTTCACTGTTTAGCGTGGTTCAGTCACTACAAGTGAGGGATAAAATTGGGCCCCTTGAAGATCAGAGGGGTCGGCTCTGTGAGGAGTCGGAAGAGATGGGGTAAACTTTAAATGATTTTTTCTTTAGTATTCACTAAGGAAAGGGATATTGAGTCAGGTGAAGTGGGAAAATCTAGTAGAGGTCATGGATAATATACAGATTGATGAGGAGGTTCTACTGGCTATTTTAAAGAGAATAAAAGTGGATAAATCTCTAGATCCTGACAAGATAGTCTCTAGGACCCTGAGGGAGGTTAGTTTTCACATAGTGGTGGTTCTGACAGAAAAAATTAAAATATCATTAGCCATGGGGGAGGTGCTGAACGATTGTGGGGGGGGGGGGTGGGGGGGGGGTAGCTCATGTTTTTCCACTCTTTAAAAAAAGCTCCAAAAGTAAACTGGGTAATTATAGGCCTGTGACAAATGGAAGGCTGTGGATGTTGTCTATATGGACTTTGACAAGGTTCTGCATAAGAGGCTAGTTAGGAAGGTTCAATCATTAGGTATTAATGTTGAAGCAGTGAAATGGATTCAACAGTGGTTGAATGGGAGATGCCAGAGAATAGGAGTGGAAGGTTGTTTGTCAAATTGGAGGGTGGTGACTAGTGGAGTGCCTCAGGGATCGGTACTGGGTCCATTGTTGTTTGTCATACATATTAATGATGTAGATGGTAGGGTGGTAAATTGGATTAGTAAGTATGCAGATGATACGATGATTGGTGGTGTTGTAGACAGTGAAGAAGGTTTTCAAAGCTTGCAGAGGGATATAGGCTGGTTAGAAGGATGGGCTGAAAGTTGACAGATGGAGTTTAATATGATAAATGTGAGGAGCAACATTTTGGTAGAACTGATCAGCAAAGGTCATTCACATGAAATGATGGACAATCGAGGAGTGCAGTAGAACAAAGGGATTTAGGAATCTGGTACATAGTTCCTCAACATGATTATCCAACTGCACGAAAACCAACAAGGTCGGGTCAGATACAGCAATGAGCTCTCTGAACCCTTCTCCATTAACAATGGCGTGAAGCAAGGCTGTGTTCTGGCACCAACCCTCTTTTCAATCTTCTTCAGCATGATGCTGAACCAAGCCATGAAAGACCCCAACAATGAAGACGCTGTTTACATCCGGTACCGCACGGATGGCAGTCTCTTCAATCTGAGGCGCCTGCAAGCTCACACCAAGACACAAGAGAAACTTGTCCGTGAACTACTCTTTGCAGACGATGCCGCTTTAGTTGCCCATTCAGAGCCAGCTCTTCAGCGCTTGACGTCCTGCTTTGCGGAAACTGCCAAAATGTTTGGCCTGGAAGTCAGCCTGAAGAAAACTGAGGTCCTCCATCAGCCAGCTCCCCACCATGATTACCAGCCCCCCCACATCTCCATCGGGCACACAAAACTCAAAACGGTCAACCAGTTTACCTATCTCGGCTGCACCATTTCATCAGATGCAAGGATCGACAATGAGATAGACAACAGACTCGCCAAGGCAAATAGCGCCTTTGGAAGACTACACAAAAGAGTCTGGAAAAACAACCAACTGAAAAACCTCACAAAGATAAGCGTATACAGAGCCGTTGTCATACCCACACTCCTGTTCGGCTCCGAATCATGGGTCCTCTACCGGCACCACCTACGGCTCCTAGAACGCTTCCACCAGCGTTGTCTCCGCTCCATCCTCAACATCCATTGGAGCGCTTACATCCCTAACGTCGAAGTACTCGAGATGGCAGAGGTCGACAGCATCGAGTCCACGCTGCTGAAGATCCAGCTGCGCTGGATGGGTCACGTCTCCAGAATGGAGGACCATCGCCTTCCCAAGATCGTGTTATATGGCGAGCTCTCCACTGGCCACCGTGACAGAGGTGCACCAAAGAAAAGGTACAAGGACTGCCTAAAGAAATCTCTTGGTGCCTGCCACATTGACCACCGCCAGTGGGCTGATATCGCCTCAAACCGTGCATCTTGGCGCCTCACAGTTTGGCGGGCAGCAACCTCCTTTGAAGAAGACCGCAGAGCCTACCTCACTGACAAAAGGCAAAGGAGGAAAAACCCAACACCCAACCCCAACCCACCAATTTTCCCCTGCAACCGCTGCAATCGTGTCTGCCTGTCCCGCATCGGACTTGTCAGCCACAAACGAGCCTGCAGCTGACGTGGACTTTTTACCCCCTCCATAAATCTTCGTCCGCGAAGCCAAGCCAAAGACATAATTCCCTGAAAGTTGAGTCACATGTAGATCGGGTGGTGAAGAAAGCATTTGGTATTTTGGCCTTCATAAATCAGAGAATTGAATACAGGAATTGGGCTGTCATGTTGAAGTTATACAAGGCATTGGTGAGGCTAAATTTGGAATATTGTGTAGTTTTGGTTGCCAAATTACAGGAAGGAGATCAACAAAATGGAGAGTGCAGAGGAGATTTATAAGAATGTTGCCCGGGTTTCAGGGTTTGAGTTACAAGGAAAGGTTGAGCAGGCTGGGACTTTATTCCCTGGAGCATAGAAGGCGGAGGGGTGATTTGATAGAGGTATTTAAAATTATGAGGGGGACAGATAGTGTCAACGTGGACAAGCTTTTTCCATTGAGATTGGGGGAGATTCAAATAAGAGGACATGGATTGAAATTGAAGAGGGAAGAGTTTAGGGGAAATATGAAGGGGAATTTATTCACTCAGAGGATGGTGAGAATGTGGAATGAGCTTCCAGCCAAAGTGGTAGATGCAGGATCGATTTTAATATTGAAGGAGGAGAGGAATGGAAAATTATGGACCAGATGAGGGTTAATGGGACCAAGTGGGAGGTGTTTGGCATGGACTAGAAGGGCTGAATTGCCTGTTTCTGAGCTGTAATTGTTATATACATATTTATTTTTTAACTTATTTCGATATTCCACATTACCCTTTTGGAAAGTTCTACTTGGTACAAATTTAGCCCTGTAGGTGAGAGCATACTCATCTCCAAATTTAGCAGAATCCTACCAAGTCTCCATTTCTCTTTCAAACTCCCCTCGTCTTTCGGCTTCCTCAGTTTTGTCTTTCTAGATCCATCAAAAAACTGTCTTTGTTCTCTTTCAAACTGCTTCTGCTTTCAACTTCCTCCCATTTTACCTCTTCTTCTTTTGCCCCAAGATCTCATACTGTTCTTTCTCTCTCTCAAATCTATATTTTTCTAACTCAATCTGTTCCAACTCTTGAGTGACAACCAACAATTCATTCTTTGTCACCCCCTTCAAATCTGCAAGGGTCGGCGATGCCAAAACCACACACACAAGTTTCTTAATTCACTTTCAAAATTTAACCCAACAAATTGAAAATTAATCAATCAATAACTTCCAATTTTGGTTAAATCGTGATTGATCCTCCAATTTGTTACAACCTAGACCAGCAACAAAAGAAATTAATCAAGATAATGGTATTTAAACAAAAACAATATTTTTAAATTCTTAACTATTAATAACATTTTTTAATTAACTTAAAACCTAATTCCACAATGCGAAAGACTGTGTGTGCATGTGTGTGGGGTGGGGGGGGGGGGAAGGGGTGCAGGTCCCAAACCATTACAGTTCAGGCACATCTGAAGAAATGATTTTAAAATTCAGTCTCAGAAATCTTTTGTGTTGAAACTGTCTTTAAAACTGCTGTTCAAAACTTCTCAAACTCACGAATTCTTGTAGATTTGCTTTCAGATAAATATTTCTTCATACGAATGACTTTGTTACTAATTCCCCTCTTGTGTGGAAGTTTCGGAACTTGTATTTTCACTCGATGATTTCGCCAACCCAGGCAAAGGTTAAATGAAGTGACCATTACAAATGGACATGTAGAACTTCCCTTTTTTGACAGTGAAGATGTTCCTCCTCTTTGAAACCACTGACTCTGTACCTCCCATGACAAGGAGAATGCAACAGTACCTCTCTCACTGACTCTTCCTCCTCTACATTAACGACTACTTTAGTGCTGCCTTGTCTACCCACGATGAGCTTGTCAACTTTATCCACTTTGCTGCCAACTTCAAATTCACTAGGTCCATCTCTAGCAAGTCTTCCTTTCTTAATCTCTCAGTCTCCATGTCAAGGGACAAGCATTCTACAGACATCTTCTACAACCCCACCAACTCCCAAAATTAGCCCCACACCTTGTTCCCCAGCAAGATTCAATTCCTCTCTCCATTACATCTGCTCCCAAGATGGTTTTCCAGTCCAGATCATCCAAGATGTCCTCATCAACTCAGCCTTTATCTGCATCTCTTCCATTTGCCACACAACTGTCTTGGCCCCCTCTGCTCCTAGGTGTAACAACAGGGTTCCTCGTCCTCACCAACCACCCCATTAGTCTCCATATCCAAGATATTATCCACCTACATGATCCCACCATCAGGCATATCTTCCCCTCCGCTCTGCTCTGCCTTCCGTAAGGACCCTCCCTCCACGACTCCCTCATCCCTTCCCACTAATTGCCCCCTTGGCACCTTCCACTGTGACTGCAGCAAGTGACACACTTGCCCCCACACCTCCTTCCTCCCCACCATTCAGGGCTCCAGTGAGGCAATACTTGTGAATCAGTAGGAGTCATCTACTGTATCCTATGCTCCTGTAATGGCCTTCTCTATTTCGGAGAGACTGGTCGCAGACTGGGAGAACACTCCACTGAGCACCTTCACTCGGTCCACATCAATAGCAGGGCCAACCATTTCAATTCTGGGCCCCACTCCCGCACTGATGGGCCTGCAAACCTATGAAGCAACACCTAATTTTCCATCTGAGCATTCTCTAATCAGATGGCAAACTTCCCCAGTTTCTACTTGCCCACTCCCCGTTCTCCCTCTTCCCTGTCACCTTTCCTCCAGGTCTCCATCCCTTTTCCCTCCATTTAAGAGCCCTTTATCCACCTGTTACCTCTTGTTTGTGCTTCTCCCCCTGCACCATTTTGTTCAGGCACCTGCCTACATTTTACTTGTACCTTGATGAAGGGAGCAGGATCAAAAGGTTGGTTTTGTATCTTTAACTCTGCTATATAAGGTAAACTGCGTGACCTGCTGTTTTTCCAGCGTTGTGCAATCACTGCATCTCCAGATTTCTGTGTTTCACAAACCCTGGCATCACTTTTGCTGCTGGAAAATCTCCTGTCTGCTCCCCAATCAAGTCCCGTGAATGTTCTGGAATTTATCCAACCCCAGCTCTAATTCCCCAACTCAGTTTGTCAGGAGCTGTAGCTGGATGCACCTCTCACAGATGAAATGGTCAGGGATCCTGCTGGCTTCCCCGATGACCCACATTCTGCAAGATGAGTGTTCCCTGGCCCTAGGTGCCATTCCCACTGTCTATGAAAAGTTAGAAAAACACGTCCTGACGTACCTCTTTGCTGAATCCTTTTGTTCAACTCCTGCACCACCACTTGATCCTCTGGTCGTCAAAGCCTCAAAATCCTACTGCTTCACCCACATTGGGCTACACCCTCAATGGACTCTACTACACCAGGCCATACTTTCACCTGGCCACGCCCACACCTGCATTGGGCCATGCCACTTGAGTTTCCCCTCCTTCGATTGGCTATAGCTAATTAGCCAGTGGACATTTTTCACAGCATTTAAAAAATCCTTCATAGTTCTGCTCTTGGTTCCGAATGAGATTTAAACAGATTCCAGCACAGTACGGGCACTTCAGCCATCAATGTTGTGCTGACCTATGTGAACTACTTGTCTAACCCAGCCACACCATAACCCTCCACTTTTCTTGCATCCATCTGCCTAAGAATCTTTTAAATGCCCCTATTGTTCCAGCCTCCACTACTACCCCTGCCAAGGCAGTCCAAACAGCCATCACTGTTTATAAAACACCCCTGACGTCTCCCCCAAACTTTTCTCCTCACCTTGTACACGTCCTCTGGCACTTGTTACTGCCTCCCTGGGAAACAGGTGCTGGTCTCTAAGAATCTTGTCGACCTCTATCAAGTCTTGATGAGACTTCACTCATCCCTCTTCACTCCAGAAAACCACAGCTCTGCTAACTTGCCTCATAGACTAGTTTCCTAATCCAGGCAACATCCTGGGAAATCTCTGCCCCTTTTCACAGCTTCCACATCCTTCCTGTAATGAGCGACCAGAACTGAACACTAAAGTCCTCATGTTGTCCAACCAGATTCTTCCTCCCTTAACACCCCACCAGCCTCCTCCATAATTTCCACCACCGGACACATCTTGCCTTCCCCTTCCATCCCCCCTCCGTAGCAACTGCTGCCTCCATGTCTCCCTCTTCCACTCGTCCTTCTCCACCAATTGTCTCTCTCTCTCTCCCCCCCCCCCCCCCGCCCCGCGTACCTTCCCCTGAGACCACAGGAGGCCCACACCACCATTTGGTCCCCAAACAGTCCTTCCAAATGAAACACTTCCCTTGTGAGTCTGGGTGGGGGGGGGGGGGGGTCATGAAAAAAATGCTAGTGCTAACAGAGTTGCTTTAAACTGCCTGGATAAGCCCACAGTATTCAACATTCTGCAACCAGAGGGTGGACCACAAGGGGATGCAGGGATGCAGACTCTAGGGGAGCAGTGGACCATCACATGGCACCATAAATGGGGTAGCCCCACAGGTTGGGGCTGCTGGAGACTGGCTCAGAACAAGTATTGGAACTGGGATCCAGAGGGTGCCCAAAGGGCCTCTGTTTCCTGATCATGTTGGAGGTGTGGATCTGGAGCTTATGCTGCCCTTGGATTGAACAGGGATCTGTGCGGTGACAAAGGCTGCAGGAGTGCTGGAGCCAAATCCACGAATACTGGCTCACTCCTCTTTCCTACCAGGGCTGCCAAGCAATGTTCACAGCGACTCTTTCCCGTACAGGACATGTACATTTTTAATATACTATTAGACAACAATCTAATGTGTGTGGACGGGATAGCTGCTCAGGGCAAACCCAAACCAACCACTGCCTTTCCCCTTCCCTCTCAGGTGAGTGAAGGAGAAGAGAGAGTGAGGGGTCAGTGGTCAAAGGAGAGAATGGATGGAGTGGTGTGGGAGGTCAGGTAGTGTGTGCAGGGGAGTTGCAAGTGGGCAAGGGAGCCTCCCTCTGACTTCACCAGAATCTGGGAGCTGAAAGTCGCAAACATTTTAATTCCTTATATTACACAAAGTTTTCACCAGGATTGAGAGCACAAAGTTCCTCCCTCCAATGTCTGTGGGACAGGCAGGGGTAGATCAGACCCTATCATCCCCAAGAGGGCACATGGGGGGAGATCACAGTCCTTTCAGAGTCCCTCCCTCCAGCCCCAGAGGAGCAAACGGGGGAAGTTCACAGCCTCCAACACCCCAGTGAGAGGCAAATGGGGAGATCAGAACCTCTCCCTCCGACCCCAGAAGGAGCAGAGGGAGATCAGGCACTCCAATGCCTCAGAGGAGTTGGTGGGGGGGGGGGGGGGGCGCAGACAGGGGGAGATCAGAGCCTCCAATGCCCCAGATGAGTGGGGGAGGGGAGATCGGCCACTCCCTCTAGCCCAAGAGAGGGGTAGGCAGGGGGAATAATGACCAGCCAATCCCCAGAAAGGGACAAGCTGGGAGATCCAGTCCTACAGAGGGCCAGTGATGTGTTTTATCTAAAGTGAGATGGTGCAGCATTCACAGGGGTTTGTGTTCCCACAAAGGGTCAGGGTTTACTGCCCATCTTCACTGTGACAAAGGGGCTGGCCGAGGACAGACTTCACTGGGAGCTGAAGGAAGCCCTTCTCATGGTGTGGAACTCCCTCAGTACTGCCCCTCCCACAATGCAGAGTTCCCTACATACTGCCCGTTCCACAAAGACCATAACCCCCAGTACTGCCCCTCCCACTGTGTACCAGGGAAATACAGCAGGTACAGGAATGCTCATCCTGGAATGCAGGAAGGTTTTGTCGACAATCATTATAAATTCTGAAATGTTATCCCGAGGAAAGCCTGAGCTGAGAGCAAACCGAACCCCCCCCCCACAAGGACCCTTACAGGAGGACGGACACACACACACACACACACTGTCACTAGGGGGGGTCCCACACACACTGACCCTCATTGGGGATGGGTCCCACACACGGACCCTCACTGGGAGACAGGTCCCACACACACTGACCCTCATTGGGGATGGGTCCCACACACGGACCCCCTCATTGGGAGACGGGTCCCACACACACTGGCCCTCACTGGGGGACGGATACCACACACTGACCCTCGTTCGGAAGGGGACAGTGAAGCTCTGTGACACCACGCTCCTCTGTTGTGTCAGCCCCCGGTGTTTTTTGTGCAGTTGGTTGTGTTAAAATGTTACGGGATGAAGGAAGAGCCTGGTATCCAACTGATCTTGGGTTGATGGTTGGCCACCCCCCGCCCATGACGACAGCACGTGGGTGATGGGCAATGTGAGCCCGGACGTTCTCTCGATGTGCCCACTCCTGGGCATGGCTTGGTTGTATTTACAATCAGAAGTCGTCTGATCAGACGCCACTGGAATGCAGAGGCAAAGTCTGTGTCGCTGCCATCGGTCACTGCAGGTAGCGGTAAACCTTGAAGCAGTGATTGCCTGAGTCCGCCACTGCCACATGACCGTCTGAAGTGAGGGCCAGGCCCTGCGGTCCGTACAGGGGGTCTGCCGCCGTGTTGATGTAGGACAGAAAGGAGCCAGCGCTGTCAAACACCTGCAGTCAGAAACACAAAGGTGAGTGGGCATTCAAGTGGAGGAGTGGGGGGTTAGGGGACAGGGAAGTGGGATATAGGAAGGACGGGGAAAAGAGGGAGGAGACTGGGCGGAGGGTGGAGGGAGAGGAGGGATGGGGAACAGTGGAAGAGAGGGACAGAGGGGTGAGGAGGACAGTGGGAGAGAGGGAGGTGGGAGAGGAGTAGAGAGGGAGGGAAGAGATGGAGAGGGGGATGGGAAGTGGAAGGGGAGAGGGAATAGTGGGAGGGCATGGGAGAGGGGCATGGGGACAGGGAAATGGAGAAAGAAGGAGGGGAAAGGTGGTCGGGGAAAGAGGGGGTAGGGGAGAGTAGGAGGGAGAGGGAGGGGAGATAGGAGACGGGGACAGAGGAAGGGGGGAGGGTTGAGGGGGACAGGCAGAGAGAGGGGATGGGGAGAGGGAAGAGGTGGGATGGGGAGAGAGGGGTGGGGTTCAGAGAAGGGGAGTGAGGATAGAGACAGAGAGAGGAAGGGGGCAAGAAAGAGGTTTTCATCCTCCACCATCCCATCCACCACTGTGTCCCCACATAACTCTCACACAATCTCCCCCCTCCCCAACCCTTCATCACTAATAACACCTCATGAGAACCCAGCACAGGCAGCCTTTATCGCCAAACCCACAGTCCATCCCTGGTACTGACTGTCCTCAACCTGACACTTAGTTTTTCTTGCCTATCTCCATGCCTGGCACATGCCAGTACACTGCGTCGGCCTGAATTTGTTCACCAATCCCACATGGGGGACTGTTTCACCTGTGCCTCTCTGTCCTCTTTATACTGGTCTCTCTTCTCCACATAACCAGTCTCAATAATGGTTTCCAGCCCAAAACACAGGCGTTCTCCTCCCGCTAATATTGCTCGACCGGCTGAGCTTCTGCAGCAGAGAGTGCGTTGCTCCAGTTACCAGCGACTAGTGTCTGGCATCGTGACTTTGACACAGAGTGAAGCTGCCTCCACTCTGTCCGATTACACACTCCCAGGGTCAGACACAGAGTGAAGATCCCACCCAACCATCCCATCACACACTCCTGGGGTCAGACACAGAGTAAAGCTCCCTCCACACCATCCCATCACACACTCTCGGGAACAGGCAGAGTGAAGCTCCCTCCTCAATGTCCCATCACACTCCCGGGGACAGACAGATTGAAGCTCCCTCCACACCATCCCATCACACACTCCCGGGGACAGACAGAGTGATGCTCCCTCCTCACTGTCTCATCACACTCCCAGGGTCGGACACAGAGTGAAGCCACGGTCTGCATTGCCGGAAGGAATTTGGAGACGGAAGGAGGATTTGTGTTGGGGTTGTGGGAGGGCTCAGAAGGACTTTTCCTGAAGTGTTTTCTGCTTTGGGTGTTTAACCCTGGTGTTCGAACGACACAGATTGAGGAATTGGCTGGCAGCCTTCCAGGGTCGACATCCTCCACCAGAAACATCAAATTTTTTGGCTAATTTGCTCATTAACATCTCAAAGTTGGCGACTCCCCTATCTGCTCCTATGTTTGTTAACCTTTGCAGTATTTCAAAGGCCTGAAAGTCTCGGCCTAACCTTTGGGTTTTCAGCAGGAGTTGGAAGACCACCAGGGAGCCAGCTCACACAGCGGGCGGAGAACTTCCCTCCAACTCTTGAATCCACACAGAACTTTGTCTCCTCTTGGATTCTTCCTTGGACTCAGAATCCTTTTAGATGGCTGGATGATGGAGATGTGGTGAAGATCTACTTGTCCACAACTCTCAAAGCTGGAGACGGCATAAAGGTGATGGTGAGGGTTGTTGGCCCCTCAGCCCTAGTGGAAACTGTGAAGATGGACGGGAAGGCAGTGACCCTGGCCATCAGTAGGGGGGGTTGAGGTGAGTGGGATGATCCTGCAGGTGGACCCTTTTGACTTTGCCAAGCAGTGGATGAGTCTGTCCAATATCCTGCCCATGATTCCTAATGATCTCCTTCTACCCCACTTGCGTCTTCTGGGGGTGATACAATCAGAGATCTCCCCACTCCTGTTGGGTTTTCAGGAACTTATTAGTTCAAGTTTATTCTTTTTGATGTCAGCCATTTGTGTTGCTGGCAAAGGAGGATGAGACTGACGGGTGTTTCCAGGTCCAGTACAAGGGGAAGGTGTACCGGATCTACTGGTCCATGGACCGTCCTTGGTGTTATCTTTGTAAGGGGCTGGGGCATGGTCAGAAGGACTGTTTCAAGCTCCGGGAAGCAAGTTCCACCACTGATGCTGACCCTCCTCCCCATACCCCAGTTCCTGTGGCAGGAGACGCAGGGGCAAAGCATTGGGGGGGGGGGGGGGGGTTGGAAGTGGAGAGGATCATTCAAAGGAGAGGAAAGCAAAGAAAAAAACAACACCTGGAAGAAAGACCCCCAGATGGTCCAACATGGAGGACTCTGAGCCTAAATGGGCCCCCACGCTAAAACGTCACCAATATCCCTCATTTGAACTGGGCGATGGCCTTGGGGAATTGGGACAATGTGAGGGGAAGGTTGGGGAGGTGCACCCCCACCCTTTGTCTCTGTCGAGGCCTCGTGCCTTGGTGCAGGTACAACCTTCGTTGGAGAGGCCCAGGGCTGTGATGAAAATGGACCTACACTTGTCAGGGGGAAGGGAGAAGATACTAGCCCGAGGCCAGACCCTGGGGATTCCCAGAGGAGTTGTCCCTCTCACACATCGACCACCTGTACATCTCAATGGCCTACTTCCCCAGTGTCAAGGCAGACTCCATGAACCCAGAGTCATGCTCAGACCATCACCTGGTGTGGATGGATCTCACTCCACCATGCACGAGGGAGGGGATCTGCGCAACGGCATTTTAATAACCAGCTGTTGGAGGATGACCACTTCCGGGACTTGGAGAAGGAAACGGGGGATCTTTCACTCCTTCAAGCTCTGCTGGAATGTGGGTAAGAACCACATCCAATCCTTCTGCTAAAGATACACCAGAGGTTCGAACAAGAACTGGAATTCTGAGATGACGTAGATCCTTCTACGGAAACCTACTCTCACCAGATCTGACCAGTAAGGAGACGAGTGATGACTTGTGGGAGGACTTAACTCAGATCCACCCAGAGGTGGCTGAGCATCTAGATGCTCCCCTGACGTTGGAGGAGCTGACTGGGGCCCTTCACCAGCTCGAGAGGATGGGCTCATGGTGGAGTTCCTCGGAGCTTTGGGACATTTTGAGGAGCGACTGACTATACACAGAGGCTGGTGACAGCGGAGATGACCCTCTCATGGCGCAGGGCTGTTGTAGTCAAAGGTGATCTCCATCACTGAAGAACTGGCATCCGTTCTCTCTTCTCTGTACCGATTACAAGGTGTTTGCCAGGGCAATAGCCAACCGTTCAAGTACAAATGATCCACTCCGACCAGTCCTACATGCTCCCAGGACGATCCATCTAGGAGAACATCCATCTGGTTCGGAACCTGGTCCACCTGACCCAGAGGACTGGCCTGTTAGCTGCCTTTCTCTCCCTTGACCAGAAGAAGGCATTCAACAGGGTTGGGCATGACTCCATGTTTGACACCTTACAAGCTTTCGGACTCGGACCCCATTTTGTGGCCAGGGTTCGATTGTTATACGCTGCCGTAGAGTGACTGGTCAAGATCAATGGATCTTTAACGGTTTCCTTCAGTTTCAGGAGGAGTGTGACAAGGCTACCCCACGTCTGGCCTGCTGTATATCATCTGCCTAGAGCCATTCCTATGTCTCCTTCGGAGGAGGCTGAGGGGCTTGGTTTTGCGAGAGCCAGACATGTGGGTGGTCCTCTCGGCCTACACCGATGATGTTCTCCTGATGGACACAGACCTTGTTGGCCTGTGGAGTGTGCAACACTGCCAGAGGGTTTTCTTGCCTGCTTCCTCTGCTCGAATCAACAGGGGGAAATGTTCAGGCCTTTTGGTAGGTCCATGGAGGGTGGACTCCCTGCCAGGGGAGATGAGATCTTTTACATGGAGAACCACATACCTCCTCTACCTTGGAGCCCACCTGAGTCTAACTGAGAGGCTGGTGAACTGGCAGGAGTTGGAGACAAAAGTTGATGTCAGGCTGGGACACTGATCTGGTCTGGTCTGCTCAGAGCACTTTCCTATTGGGACAGGGTCCTGGTTATCAATCAACTGGTCACCTCCATGTTGTGGTACCAGTTGGTCACTGAGATCCAACACCCTATCTTTGCTGTGAGGATCCAGAGGAAGCTGAAAAACTTCTGGGGTAACAGGAGACATTGGGTCCCTACTGTGGTCCTGAGTCTTCCCATTGAGAAATGGTGGTCAGTCCCTGATGAGTGTGCGTACCTGTGTTGAAGGAAGACAATGATCTGGAGGTGGAGGAGCTGATACCCAACCTGCCCCTCAGGGTGTTGGAGAGGCTCATGGTTGTGGAGTTGTCCCTACCGTGCTAACCCCCTCATGGCCGAAAGAACTCATTGGGCCCAGGCCCAGAGTTATTTCTCGGGAACCAGTCCCACACTGCATGAGTCATCTCGAAAAGATGCCTTTCGTGTCATTCTGGGATGAAGGATATATACTGACTGGTCCTACACACCATACACTTCCTTGCCCTTGTCTGTCGGCCAGATAGGCCATGGTGGTCAGACATAAAGTGAAGACCCTCCACACAATCCCGGGATCAGACACAGAGTGAAGCTTTCTCTGCACCATCCCATCACACACTTCTGGGGTCAGACAGAGTGAAGCTCCCACCAAACCATCCCATCATACACTCCCGGGGTCAGACACAGAGTGAAGCTCTCTCTGCACTGTCCCATCGCACACTCCCGGGGTCAGACACAGAGTGAAGCTCGCTCCACACCATCCCATCACACACACAGTGAAGCTCACCCTTCTGCCCACATTACCCACCTGTATTCGACTGTTGCCCCAGTCAGCTACGATGATGTTACCATTGCCATCCACAGCCACTCCTGTTGGGGCATTGAACTGTCCATTCCCCTCACCGTGGGACCCAAACTTGAAGAGAAATTCTCCATCAGAATTATACACCTGCAGAGGTGAACAGAAGGTCATTGAGCAGCGCTAACCAGTATGAAGACTCCACAACATAGGCAGTGAAGCAGAGCCCAGGGACAGAGAATGGGTTGCAAGATCAGGCTCAGGTGCATTGGGAAAAGGTTAGGTCTGACCTACAGAGCAGTGAGGACGTGGCCTGGGATTGGGATCAGCCAGCTGTCGTTATCCTTCACATTGAGAAAACCTACTCCACTGCACAGCAAACCCATGAGAGGAATGATCTACGCATGGCTGGCATACAGGTGCCCATGACCATTGGCAGCATCAGAAAGGTTGGATACCCTTGTGCCCACCCTGTTGAACCAAGGATTAGCTCCAGCCTGTGAGGGTGCCCCAGAAGCAACTATGACACAGGCAGCGCTGGACCAAGCTTGGGGTGTAGATGGCACACAGTCAGAGTCTCCAAGATAACGACTGTGCCTGAGAGATTCATGGCAGTCACGGAAAGGGTCAAGGGAGATTCAGAAATTTAGCATCTGGACTACTCCAATGTCTTAGAACAGGACTTGGCTGATTTTGATTAGTGTTTGACCCCATCTGCAGGGTCCCACGGTGAAGTTCTGACACTTCACACCTGTTTCCCGTAAGGACGAAAATCCAAGCAACGGTAACTTTGAGGGCCAGTCCGGAAAGGAGGCAGGTGCAACAGACCGGAACGTCATGGTTGACATCATGGTTAGTGCAGTGTTGTTACAGCGTCAGTGACCCGGGTTCAAATCTGGTGCTGTCTGTGAGGAGTTAGTATGTTCTCCTTGTGTCTACGTGGGTTTCCTCCAGATGTTCCAGTTTCCTCCCACCCTTCAAAACATTCAGGATTGTAAATTAATTGCGTGGCACAGGTTTAAATGGCCGGAAATGGTTTCTACCTCATTAGAAATAAATAAAATGTTAAAAAAAAAAGGTTAAAAAAAACAAATGAGGGGCCTTCAAGAGTTGAGAGCTTTTAGGGTAGGTGATGCTTAATAGAGATACACTAGATTATGAGAGGCATAGATTGAGTGGACAGCCAGCACCTTTATCCTGGGGTGTTTAAAATGAGTGGAGGAGTTTCAAGGTGATGTCAAAGGCAAATCTTTTACACAGAGAGTGGTGGTGGAGGCTGGTACAATAGGGACTCCTAAACAGGTATATGAATGTAAGAGGGAGTGGTTATTGTCAGAGGGGTCTGTCAGAAGGAAAGGCTTTGGTTCACAGGCTTCAGCAAGAGCAGGTCAAAGGCGAGGAATAGTAGTTGAAGTGAGAAAGGGACACACTATTTGAGGAAAAAAAGGAATCAGCGGATAGGCACAGGTAAAGACAGGTTTTAGATATATATTTTGTTCCTCTAGTCATGAACAGTGAGAATGGCAGCCAAGGCAGGGGAACGATCCTCTTTCAGTACGTGGGTCGTCAAGGAAGCCAGTAGGATCCCTGACCACTTAATCTGTGAGATGTGCATCCAGCTGCAGCTCCTGACAAGCTGAATTAAGGAATCGGAGCTGGAGTTGGATGAATTCCAGATCATTCTGGAGGCAGGTGGAGGGGATTGACAGGAGTTACAGGGACACTATTACACTGAGGAGGCAGGAGGAGGGTAGAGGGTGACAGTCAGGAGAGGGAAAGGAACAGGCAGGCAGTGCAAGGCACCCCTGTGGCCATTCCTCTCACTAACAAGTATACCATTTTGAATACTGTTTGGGGGGGTTGGGAGGAACCTACCAAGAACAAGCCACAGAAGGGAAGGGAGGAGAAGAGGTGAGCTGTAGTGATAGGAGATTCCATCCACAGTTTGGGGGCAGTTAAGAGGTTCTGTGGAAGAGATTGAGTATCCTGGATGGTCTGTTGCCTCCCTGGTGCTGGGGTCTGAGATATCACAGATCGAGTTCACTGTGTTCTCAGGATGTAGGTAGGAAAGGTGAGGAGGTCCTGCAAGGAGAGTTCAAGGAGTTAAGTGCTAGGTTGAAGGACAGGGTTATGATCTGAGGATTGCTTCCAGGGGTGTAGCCAGGTTCTAACATTAGGGGAAGCGAGCATACGACACATACCAGATGGTGAGTCAGTGGTTGAATGGTGGGCCACACTGATTTTTCAGCTGCAGACATGCTGGGTATTCATGGTGAAGTAATGAACTGGATTCATCAATGGCTGGATGGGAGAAGCCAGAGAGTAGTGGTGGATGATGCTTCTCAGACTGGAGGCCTGTAACTAGTGGTGCCTCAGGGGTTGGTGCTGGGACCATTGTTATTTGTTGTCTATATCAACGATCAGGATGATAATGTGATAAATTGCATCAGCAAGTTTGCAGATTACACTAAGATTGGAGGGGTTGTGGACAGTGAGGAAGGTTTTCAAAGCTTGCAGAGGGATCTGAACCAGTTAGAAAAATGGGCTGAAAAATGGGAGATGGAATTTAATGCAGACAAGTGTGAAATGCTGCATTTTGGAAGGAAAAACCAAGAAAGGACGTACATGGTGAATGGTTGGGCACAGAGGAACACAGGGACCTGGAAATACATTTAGATAATTCCCTGAAAGTGGCATCACAGGTGGATAGGGTTGTAAAGAGCTTTTGGCATATTGGCCTTCATAGAGTATAGAAGCTAGGATAGAACACAGAATATCACAGCAGGTTAAAAAAATTACTAAACCCTCCCTACCCCATAACCTGATTTACTTCCATCCATGTACCTGTCTAAGATTCTGTTAAATGTTCCTAATGTTCCAGACTCCACCACCATCCCTGGCAAGGCATTTCAGGCACCCACAACTCTCTGTGTAAATCTTCTTCTTTGGCTTGGCTTTGCGGACGAAGATTTATGGAGGGGGTAAAAGTCCACGTCAGCTGCAGGTTCGATTGTGGCTGACAAGTCTGATGCGGGACAGGCAGACACGGTTGCAAGGGAAAATTGGTTGGTTGGGGTTGGGTGTTGGGTTTTTCCTCCTTTGTCTTTTGTCAGTGAGGTGGGCTCTGCGGTCTTCTTCAAAGGAGGTTGCTGCCCGCCGAACTGTGAGGCGCCAAGATGCACGGTTTGAGGCGATATCAGCCCACTGGCGGTGGTCAATGTGGCAGGCACCAAGAGATTTCTTTAGGCAGTCCTTGTACCTCTTCTTTGGTGCACCTCTGTCACGGTGGCCAGTGGAGAGCTTGCCATATAACACGATCTTGGGAAGGCGATGGTCCTCCATTCTGGAGACGTGACCCACCCAGCGCAGCTGGATCTTCAGCAGCGTGAACTCGATGCTGTCGGCCTCTGCCATCTTGAGTACTTTGATGTTAGGGATGAAGTCGCTCCAATGACTTTTGAGGATGGAGCGGAGACAACGCTGGTGGAAGCGTTCTAGGAGCCGTAGGTGATGCCGGTAGAGGACACATGATTCGGAGCCGAACAGGAGTGTGGGTATGACAACGGCTCTGTAAACGCTAATCTTTGTGAGGTTTTTCAGTTGGTCGTTTTTCCAGACTCTTTTGTGTAGTTTTCCAAAGGCGCTATTTGCCTTGGCGAGTCTGTTGTCTATCTCGTTGTCGATCCTTGCATCTGATGAAATGGTGCAGCTGAGATAGGTAAACTGGTTGACCGTTTTGAGTTTTGTGTGCCCGATGGAGATGTGGGGAGGCTGGTAGTCATGGTGGGGAGCTGGCTGATGGAGGACCTCCGTTTTCTTCAGGCTGACTTCCAGGCCAAACATAAATTAGCCCTAAACGTTGAAATCTGAGGAGCATTACATCTCTCAGCAAAGCTTAAGGAATCCCAGTGCCCAAGGATGTAGTTGGGGGAGGGGGAGATACTGCTGGATCCCTGGCTAATCTGGTCACCGGGTGGGGAGGGGGGGGGGCACCAGATAACATTAGAACATTTCAAAACAGTACAGACCCTTTGACCCTATATAAACCTACTCAGCAATCTAACTCCATTCCTCCCACTGTCATTCATATGACAGAGCTCGCTGTCATACCCCGGACTCCCAACAGCACCCACAACCCCAGCACCCAGAGCAACGAGACAAGACAGGAGCAGTTGGAGCTCACAGAACCACCACCACCTATGGCTCCCCTTTCCATCCCAGGGCCCTCCCCAGCACTGTGGGACCACCTCCCCAGAGCCCCAATCACGTGGGAATGCCTCACCTTCACCGAGTGGTTGTGGAAGTCCGTCACTAGAATCTCATTCTTGTTGTTGACAGCAACAAAGTGTGGACCTAACACCGAGATGTGGGGAGTGGCAGTGGGGGAGGAACAGAGGGGGAGCAGCAGGAGGGGAGAGAAGGGGTAAAAGGGAAGTGGAAGGGTGGCATGGGGAGGGAGGGTGGTGCAGGGAAAGGGGGAGCGCAAGAGGGTAAGGAAGAGTGTGAGAGGGGGGAAGGGGAGCGCGAGAGGGGGGAAGGGGGAGCGCGAGAGGGGGGAAGGGGGAGCGCGAGAGGGGGGAAGGGGGAGCGCGAGAGGGGGGAAGGGGGAGCGCGAGAGGGGGGAAGGGGGAGCGCGAGAGGGGGGAAGGGGGAGCGCGAGGGGGGGAAGGGGGAGCGCGAGAGGGGGGAAGGGGGAGCGCGAGAGGGGGGAAGGGGGAGCGCGAGAGGGGGGAAGGGGGAGCGCGAGAGGGGGGAAGGGGGAGCGCGAGAGGGGGGAAGGGGGAGCGCGAGAGGGGGGAAGGGGGAGCGCGAGAGGGGGGAAGGGGGAGCGCGAGGGGGGAAGGGGGAGCGCGAGAGGGGGGAAGGGGGAGCGCGAGAGGGGGGAAGGGGGAGCGCGAGAGGGGGGAAGGGGGAGCGCGAGAGGGGGGAAGGGGGAGCGCGAGAGGGGGGAAGGGGGAGCGCGAGAGGGGGGAAGGGGGAGCGCGAGAGGGGGGAAGGGGGAGCGCGAGAGGGGGGAAGGGGGAGCGCGAGAGGGGGGAAGGGGGAGCGCGAGAGGGGGGAAGGGGGAGCGCGAGAGGGGGGAAGGGGGAGCGCGAGAGGGGGGAAGGGGGAGCGCGAGAGGGGGGAAGGGGGAGCGCGAGAGGGGGGAAGGGGGAGCGCGAGAGGGGGGAAGGGGGAGCGCGATAGGGGGGAAGGGGGAGCGCGAGAGGGGGGAAGGGGGAGCGCGAGAGGGGGGAAGGGGGAGCGCGAGAGGGGGGAAGGGGGAGCGCGAGAGGGGGGAAGGGGGAGCGCGAGAGGGGGGAAGGGGGAGCGCGAGAGGGGGGAAGGGGGAGCGCGAGAGGGGGGAAGGGGGAGCGCGAGAGGGGGGAAGGGGGAGCGCGAGAGGGGGAAGGGGGAGCGCGAGAGGGGGGAAGGGGGAGCGCGAGAGGGGGGAAGGGGGAGCGCGAGAGGGGGGAAGGGGGAGCGCGAGAGGGGGGAAGGGGGAGCGCGAGAGGGGGGAAGGGGGAGCGCGAGAGGGGGGAAGGGGGAGCGCGAGAGGGGGGAAGGGGGAGCGCGAGAGGGGGGAAGGGGGAGCGCGAGAGGGGGGAAGGGGGAGCGCGAGAGGGGGAAGGGGAGCGCGAGAGGGGGAAGGGGAGCGCGAGAGGGGGAAGGGGAGCGCGAGAGGGGGAAGGGGAGCGCGAGAGGGGGAAGGGGAGCGCGAGAGGGGGAAGGGGAGCGCGAGAGGGGGAAGGGGAGCGCGAGAGGGGGAAGGGGAGCGCGAGAGGGGGAAGGGGAGCGCGAGAGGGGGAAGGGGAGCGCGAGAGGAGGAAGGGGAGCGCGAGAGGGGGAAGGGGAGCGCGAGAGGGGGAAGGGGAGCGCGAGAGGGGGAAGGGGAGCGCGAGAGGGGGAAGGGGAGCGCGAGAGGGGGAAGGGGAGCGCGAGAGGGGGAAGGGGAGCGCGAGAGGGGGAAGGGGAGCGCGAGAGGGGGAAGGGGAGCGCGAGAGGGGGAAGGGGAGCGCGAGAGGGGGAAGGGGAGCGCGAGGGGTGGGAAGGGGGAGGCCGAAGGGTGGGAAGGGGGAACATGGGGGAAGAAGGAACACGAGGGAGGGGGAAAGGATGAGTGAGGGAGTGGAGAAGGCGAGCGAAAGATGGGGAAGGGGGAGAGAGAGGGGAGAGGGAAAGAGCAGGTCACAGCAAGGGCCTCAATCCAGTCCTGACTCCACCCATCCCAACCACTCCCATCCATGACCTCGCCCCTTCTGATCACATGGCTCCCCAGCCCCACCCCCCCTGAACAGAAGCCCAGACCTCTCCCCCTCCACCATACTTGTCCCATTCGAACATGGTCACTGTTGCTGGAGTTCAAACATGAGCAGTGACCCGACCTGCTCCCCCCCTCCTCAGGGCTAGGGCAGCAAAGGTGGGGGTACACACATCCTTCAGCAGTATAATCGGCAGATGCAGCCTCATGTAGATGAGTTTCTCCACTTTGGTGGCAGATTCTCATCTGAATAATGAGAAATGAGGATGGGTGAGACACGGCGAAACCCGGGGGTGGGGGGGGGAATTGTGGGTGACAAGATCCTGGGGGGGGGGGGGGGGGGTCGCAGGCGAAGAGAGTGATACCTCACGCCGCTTTGTGATGACTGAGGTGTTGGTGTGGGTTGAACGCTGTTTAACAGTAAATATCAGCTTGACGTAATGAACAGCGCCCCTCAACTGTTTACAATTTATGTAAATACCTAATGAAGGCACCAGGTCTGTGAGGTGGGCCACTCAGCCCATCACTCCTAATTTCCCTGTTTTATCCCTGCAACAATTTGCCTCTCACACATGCATTCACTTTTATCTTTTTTGCCATTTGACTACGCTGGGAGAAATTTACAGCGGTAGCTAACCCACCAGTGTATACTTGTGGTGTGGTCGGGGGGGGTAGGGGTGGGGGAACGTGCAAATTCCACACGGCAGCAGGACTCTGGACTCCACCCCACAATCCACAGAGGGACATGGCTTGATGTAGTGCAGATAGCAGTGACATGGCGAAGTGAAGGGCCTGCTTCTGCCATTCTGTAACCCAGCTCGTGTAATATAGATGAAGAGGCAGAGCTGGAGTCATTACCGTCCAGTGTACCTGCAAACTGCCTGTCTGCAGTGCCACGAGTACCAAACCGAGTCACCAGCTTCCCGTTAGACTGGAAAATGAAGACACTGCAGGCCTTGTTGTCCACCACAATCAGATGGCCATTCCGGTCGATGGCCACTCCCCTTGGACCAAGCAACTTCCCCGCACCAATCTTACTCTGTGGGGGCAGGGGGACAGGAGAGGGGGCGGGGAGAGAGGGGGCGGGGAGAGAGGGGGGAGAGAGGGGGGCGGGGGGAGAGGGGGCGGGGAGAGAGGGGCGGGGAGAGAGGGGGCGGGGAGAGAGGGGGCGGGGAGAGAGGGGGCGGGGAGAGAGGGGGCGGGGAGAGAGGGGGCGGGGAGAGAGGGGGCGGGGAGAGGGGGGGCGGGGAGAGGGGGGGCGGGGAGAGGGGGGGCGGGGAGAGGGGGGGCGGGGAGAGGGGGGGGCGGGGAGAGGGGGGGCGGGGAGAGGGGGGGCGGGGAGAGGGGGGGCGGGGAGAGGGGGGGCGGGGAGAGGGGGGGCGGGGAGAGGGGGGGCGGGGAGAGGGGGGGCGGGGAGAGGGGGGCGGGGAGAGGGGGGCGGGGAGAGGGGGGCGGGGAGAGGGGGGCGGGGAGAGGGGGGCGGGGAGAGGGGGGCGGGGAGAGGGGGGGCGGGGAGAGGGGGGCGGGGAGAGGGGGGCGGGGAGAGGGGGGGCGGGGAGAGGGGGGCGGGGAGAGGGGGGCGGGGAGAGGGGGGCGGGGAGAGGGGGGGCGGGGAGAGGGGGGGCGGGGAGAGGGGGGGCGGGGAGAGGGGGGGCGGGGAGAGGGGGGGCGGGGAGAGGGGGGGCGGGGAGAGGGGGGGCGGGGAGAGGGGGGGCGGGGAGAGGGGGGCGGGGAGAGGGGGGCGGGGAGAGGGGGGCGGGGAGAGAGGGGGGCGGGGAGAGGGGGGCGGGGAGAGGGGGGCGGGGAGAGGGGGGCGGGGAGAGGGGGGCGGGGAGAGGGGGGCGGGGAGAGGGGGGCGGGGAGAGGGGGGCGGGGAGAGGGGGGCGGGGAGAGGGGGGCGGGGAGAGAGGGGGCGGGGAGAGAGGGGGCGGGGAGAGAGGGGGCGGGGAGAGAGGGGGCGGGGAGAGAGGGGGCGGGGAGAGAGGGGGCGGGGAGAGAGGGGGCGGGGAGAGAGGGGGCGGGGAGAGAGGGGGCGGGGAGAGAGGGGGCGGGAGAGAGGGGGCGGGGAGAGAGGGGGCGGGGAGAGAGGGGCGGGGAGAGAGGGGGCGGGGAGAGAGGGGGCGGGGAGAGAGGGGGCGGGGAGAGAGGGGGCGGGGAGAGAGGGGGCGGGGAGAGAGGGGGCGGGGAGAGAGGGGGCGGGGAGAGAGGGGCGGGGAGAGAGGGGGCGGGGAGAGAGGGGCGGGGAGAGAGGGGGCGGGGGAGGGAGGGGGCGGGGGAGGGAGGGCGGGGGGAGGGAGGGGCGGGGGAGGGAGGGGGCGGGGGAGGGAGGGGGCGGGGAGGGAGGGGGCGGGGGAGGGAGGGGGCGGGGGAGGGAGGGGCGGGGGAGGGAGGGGGCGGGGGAGGGAGGGGGCGGGGGAGGGAGGGGGGCGGGGGAGGGAGGGGGGCGGGGGAGGGAGGGGGCGGGGGAGGGAGGGGGCGGGGGAGAGGGAGGGGGCGGGGGAGGGAGGGGGCGGGGGAGGGAGGGGCGGGGGGAGGGGGGCGGGGGGAGGGAGGGGGCGGGGGAAGGAGGGGGCGGGGGAGGGAGGGGGCGGGGGGAGGGGTGGTGGGGGCAGGGGGAAAGAGAAAGAATTAGAGTAATCATTTCCAAAGTTGCCATTGCCCCTCTGGTAGCGGTGGAAAGATCCAATGAGGCGGAAAAAAAATAGGGGTTGCTCTGATCTTTTCCACAGTGCTCACTGTGCGCTATCTGTCAGGTGAGGCGGATGTCGGAGTGGGCGTGGGCACTGGGATGTGGCCTGGGAGCCAAGGGGGCAGATCACAAAGAAATATGGGAACCACTGGGTTCGAGAGAGTGGGAGGGAAGGAGAAAGGTGGGTGGGTGGGACAGAAATAGGGAGATTGGGATAGGCAATGAGAACACAGGGAAGGAGGGATGGAGTGAGAGGGACTTGGGAATGGGAACTACAGGTCTGGTCACCAACTCCCAAAGTGTAGGAAGCTGATGGGTGGGGAGGAAGGACGTGTTTACCCTGGGTTGGAGCAGTATGGGTGGGGTATGTGTGGATCCTGGGTTGGTGAGTGGGATGTGGTGGGAGTGGAATGTGCTGACCCTGAGTCTGTGGCAGGATGGGGGATATGTGGAACTCTGGGTTGGTGGGGCATGGGAGGGGGGAAAACACATGAACCTTGGTCAATGAGAGGGGGGAAAACAGAGGGAGGATGGAGAGTGTGAACCTGGGTCAGTGGAAAGGGGGTGGGAAGTTGGATGTGCGGACCCTTTGTCAGAGGGAGGAGGGGTGGGGGGTTGGTTGAATGGGTGGACCTTGGACAGGGGTCTGGAGGGGTGAGGATGTGTGAGGAGAGGATGTATGGACCCTGTGTGGATGTGTGGAAACAGGGAGAGGATGTGTGGACCCTGGGTCAGGGTGGGGGGGAAAGAATGTGAACCTGGGTCAGTTGAAAGGGGGTGGGGAGTTGGATGTGCGGACCCTGTTCAGGGGTCTGAAGAGGTGACCCACCCCCTCGCCAGCCAAACTCCCTACCTTGAACTTGCCATCAGGGCTAAATGTGCTGACCCAGCGATTGTCATAGTCAGCCACGATGATGTCACCGTTGGGGTCCACGGTTACTCCAGTTGGACGCTGCAGTTGCCCTGGGGAACGACCACGAACTCCAAAACGCAGCTTGAACTGTCCATCGTTGGAGAAAATCTGTGGGCACACGGAACCTGTGACTTGTGTATGGAGCCTGCAACTCGCACATGGAACTCATGGTTTGTACATGGGCACATGGAACCTGTGACTTGTGTATGGAGCCTGCAACTCGCACATGGAACCCATACTTTGTACATGGGCACACAGAACCTGTGACTTGTGTATGGAGCCTGCAACTCGCACATGGAACCCATGGTTTGTACATGGGCACATGGAACCTGTGACTTGTGTATGGAGCCTGCAACTCGCACATGGAACCCATGGTTTCAACATGGGCACACGGAACCTGTGACTTGTGTATGGAGCCTGCAACTCGCACATGGAACTCATGGTTTGTACATGGGCACATGGAACCTGTGACTTGTGTATGGAGCCTGCAACTCGCACATGGAACCCATGGTTTGTACATGGGCACATGGAACCTGTGACTTGTGTATGGAGCCTGCAACTCGCACATGGAACCCATGGTTTGTACATGGGCACACGGAACCTGTGACTTGTGTATGGAGCCTGCAACTCGCACATGGAACCCATGGTTTGTACATGGGCACATGGAACCTGTGACTTGTGTATGGAGCCTGCAACTCGCACATGGAACCCATGGTTTGTACATGGGCACACGGAACCTGTGACTTGTGTATGGAGCCTGCAACTCGCACATGGAACCCATGGTTTGTACATGGGCACATGGAACCTGTGACTTGTGTATGGAGCCTGCAACTCGCACATGGAACCCATGGTTTGTACATGGGCACATGGAACCTGTGACTTGTGTATGGAGCCTGCAACTCGCACATGGAACCCATGGTTTGTACATGGGCACATGGAACCTGTGACTTGTGTATGGAGCCTGCAACTCGCACATGGAACCCATGGTTTGTACATGGGCACATGGAACCTGTGACTTGTGTATGGAGCCTGCAACTCGCACATGGAACCCATGGTTTGTACATGGGCACATGGAACCTGTGACTTGTGTATGGAGCCTGCAACTCGCACATGGAACCCATGGTTTGTACATGGGCACATGGAACCTGTGACTTGTGTATGGAGCCTGCAACTCGCACATGGAACCCATACTTTGTACATGGGCACACGGAACCTGTGACTTGTGTATGGAGCCTGCAACTCGCACATGGAACCCATGGTTTGGACATGGGCAAATGGAACCTGTGACTTGTGTATGGAGCCTGCAACTCGCACATGGAACCCATGGTTTGTACATGGGCACACGGAACCTGTGACTTGTGTATGGAGCCTGCAACTCGCACATGGAACCCATGGTTTGTACATGGGCACATGGAACCTGTGACTTGTGTATGGAGCCTGCAACTCGCACATGGAACCCATGGTTTGTACATGGGCACATGGAACCTGTGACTTGTGTATGGAGCCTGCAACTCGCACATGGAACCCATGGTTTGTACATGGGCACATGGAACCTGTGACTTGTGTATGGAGCCTGCAACTCGCACATGGAACCCATGGTTTGTACATGGGCACATGGAACCTGTGACTTGTGTATGGAGCCTGCAACTCGCACATGGAACCCATACTTTGTACATGGGCACACGGAACCTGTGACTTGTGTATGGAGCCTGCAACTCGCACATGGAACCCATGGTTTGTACATGGGCAAATGGAACCTGTGACTTGTGTATGGAGCCTGCAACTCGCACATGGAACCCATGGTTTGTACATGGGCACACGGAACCTGTGACTTGTGTATGGAGCCTGCAACTCGCACATGGAACCCATGGTTTGTACATGGGCACATGGAACCTGTGACTTGTGTATGGAGCCTGCAACTCGCACATGGAACCCATGGTTTGTACATGGGCACACGGAACCTGAGACTTGTGTATGGAGCCTGCAACTCGCACATGGAACCCATGGTTTGTACATGGGCACATGGAACCTGTGACTTGTGTATGGAGCCTGCAACTCGCACATGGAACCCATACTTTGTACATGGGCACACGGAACCTGTGACTTGTGTATGGAGCCTGCAACTCGCACATGGAACCCATGGTTTGTACATGGGCACACGGAACCTGTGACTTGTGTATGGAGCCTGCAACTCGCACATGGAACCCATGGTTTGTACATGGGCACACGGAACCTGTGACTTGTATATGGAGCCTGCAATTCGCACATGGAACCCATGGTTTGTACATGGGCACATGGAACCTGTGATTCCACAATGCACACAGAGCTCACGACTCACACATGGGCACACGGAACCCAGTACTCGGAAAAGGCACGTGGAACCTGTGATTCATACGTGGGGGACACAGAATCAGTGACTCGCAGAAGACATACTGAACCCGTGACACGAACGTAGGCACACAGAACCTGTGACTGCTGCATGGTGCAGGAATCTACATCCCTTTGGAAAGGCAAGGACTGATTTGGAGGCAGCATGGACATGAATGGGAAACTTGATCAAAAAGGATTGATGAGGCCAAGGCAGTAGACACTGGCTACATAGACTTTAATTGGCCCTTTGTGGTAGGCTGGAGGACAGTGTAGTTAACATGGTTAGTATATTTGTGGATGTCACCAAAATTGATGGTGTGGACTGCATAGAGGGTTGCTTAAGGAGACAGCAGGATCTGGATGAACTGGAAAAGTGGGTCAAAGAATGGTGGATGGAATTTCATTTGGACAAGTGCGAGGTGTACTTTGGGAGGTTAAACCAGGATAGGAGTTACACTGTAAATGGTGAGGCCCTGAGGAGTGCTGGAGAACAGAGACTTGGGGTAAGGGTGCAGGGACACCATTCCCTAAAAGTGGCCACACAGGGAGATGAAAGTGTTTGACACACTGGCCTTTGTCAGCCAAAGCCCTGAGTACAGGAGCAGGACATCATGTCACAACTGAACAGGACATTAGGGAGACCATTCGGGGTATTGGGCACAGTTCTGGTTACCCAGCTGAGGGAGGGATGTCACTAAACTGGAGAGGGGGCAGAAAAGATTAACGAGATAGTTACCAGACCACAATTCCCTGACCTTTACTATAGCTATGGACAAGGATAAAAGCAGACAAAATGGGAAAGTGGTTAATTGGGGAAGGGCTAATTACGATGGGGTGAGGCAGGAACTAGCGAGAGTTATCTTGAGAGGCTGGTTAGATTGGGACCTTTCTCCTGGAACTTAAGAGGCTGAGGTTCACCTTACAGAGATTTATAAAATCCTGAGGGCATGCCATAGTTGTTATCCCCAGGACAGGGGAGTCGAAAACTAGACAGCACAGGTTTAAGGTGAGAGGGAGAGATTTAAAAGGGACCAGAGAGGCACTGTCACATAGGGTGGTGAGTTTGTGGAATGAGCTGCCAGAGCACCTGGTAGCTTTTAAAAGAGATTTGGATGGTAACATGGATTCAAAAGGTTCAGAGGATTCTGGGGCAAATGCAGACAATTAGGACAAGCTCTGGAAGGCAATGGTGGTTAGCAGGGTGCAGTTGGGCCAAAGAGCCTGTTCTGTGTGCCAGACTCTGATGCTATCCCCATTGAACTCGAGACCCTCGCACGATGTACCCAGTCCTCGCGTTTCCCCACCCTGGGAGTCAGTTCAGAGGGAACCACAGTCTCTGTCATTTCATTACCTGGATACACTGGTTGTTGCTATCTGCAACCACTATACGGTTGTTTCCTGAGGCAGAGATGCCCTGCAGGTTGGTGAACTCTCCCTTCTCCCGACCACGGCTTCCTGAGGAGAAAACAAGCACAGCCGGTCAGAGGCCAGGAGATAGGTGGGAGTCAGCCAGCACGGGAACAGGTGGTTGTAGAGGGTGCTGCAGAGAGTGTCTACTGAGTTGGTATGGGTGGAAGTAAGAAATAGGAATAGAATCACTGTAGTAAAACACGAAAGTGTGCAGACACCACTCAACTGGGAGTCGTCTGCAGGTCCCCAAATAGAGGACCAGATAAGCAGGCAGATTATGGAATAGTGCAGGAAATACAGCATGGTAGTTATGGGAAACTTCAGCTTCCCTAATATTGACTGGCACCTCCTTACTACAAGAGGGATAGATGGGGCTGAATTTCTCAGGTGCATCCAAGAAGTATCTCTGACACAGTATTTGGACCAGTTGTCAAGAGGAGAGACCATACTGGATCTTGTTCTGGGTAATGAATGTGGTTAGATGGTCATATTGGTGAGAGTGGCCACAGTTCCCTGACCTTTACTATAGCTATGGACAAAGATAAAAGCAGACAAAATGGGGAAGTGTTTAATTGGGGAAGGGCTAATTACGACGGGGTGAGGGAGCAACTAGCGAGAGTAACTTGTGAACAGACGTTCAAGGGAGAAAGCACAGAAGTAATGTGGAGAATTTTTAGGGACCTCTTGCGCGGGGTTCTGGTAAAAACACAAAATACTGGAGAAACTCAGCAGGTCAAACAGTGTCCTTTATGTAGTAAAGGCAGAGCACAGAACTAACTTTCACTGTTTGACCTGCTGAGTTTCTTTAGTTCAACCAGTGTCCACAGAATTCTGTCTTTTACTTCCACGGGTTCTGGATAGTTTTGTCCTAATGAGATGGAAAAAAAGTGATAGGAAAAGGGAACCTCAATGGAAAAATCCTGATCACATTTACTCTGTCTCTCCCCCTCAATTTTAAATAGCTCTATCAAGTCTTTCCACATTCTTCTACATTCCAGGGAATAAAGTCCTAAACTGTTTAACCTTTCCTGCAACTCAGTTCCTGAAGTCCGGGCAACATCCTAGTCAATCTTTTCTGCACTCTAACTGAACACAAGACTCCAAATTTGGCCTCCCCAATGTCTTATACAACATTACCATAACATCCCAACTCCTGTACTCAATACTTTGATTTATGAAGGCTAAAATGCCAAAACCTCTCTTTACAACCCTGTGATACCACTTTCAAGTCCCTCTGTTTGACTGAGAGCGTCAGGATCACCCGTGTGGCAGTGAGCCCTGAGAAGGTCAGTGGAGTTTGGCCGGTGGTGTTTGGGGAGTTGAAGAATGCAGTGTTGTGTCTAGTGAATAAAAGAAAATCGACTTCACGGTGGTTGAAAGAAACGAGTGAGTGTGTTCTTTATTTGTTTGTAAGCTGTGGGAAATCAGTAGTGTTACAAGTGGTGACCCTGTGAGTTCACATGACCTTCTAATTTAAAATGGATAATGAATGAGGATAAATTCCTTCGAGGAGCAGACAGGGAGGTCAAACTAAAGACCCCCCCCCCCCTCTTTGTTAATAATGCACCAGCATGGTTCATGATCCTTGAACTGTGTTTCTCTGCCCTCAGTGTAACGAGTCAGAAGACAAAGTGCAGTTACTTGTGGAGCGCCTTCCAGGACAGGTTGTCCTAGTGAATCCGGATGGTCATATCCCATATGCTAGGATTAAGGCAGCTATTCTGTAGTGAACTCGGCCATCTAGGGAGATTTGTATTGCCCAATAACTAGCTGATGGCAGCCTAGGCAATAGGCAACCCTCACAGATGTTCAGGAGATGGTGCAGGCGAACTGGAACAGATCCTGTCGAAGGTGATTTTTGGAAACGGAGGTTCCTTCGATGTTTACCTCGCATTTAACCATAGAACAATTACAGCATGGAAACAGGCCATTTGGCCCTTCTAGTCCACACCGAACTAATGTCTTTCCAATGTCCACTCTTGATCATGCCAACCTCATTATGGCCACGACCTCTGCATTGAAGATAGGATTGGCTTCTTTCCCCCAGTCAACAGGAGCAAATGAAACTGGAACAACTGTTGACTGCGCCTTATGAAGTACCAGCACCTTCTCATGAACTCCTTCCAACTTGGTTGGAATCGTGGTAGTGGAGGACATGGTAGAAGCAACATATTTGTTGGAATCACTGCTGCCTGGTCCTGTCAGCCACCTCACGACTTCGACATATGGCAGCCGGGAAACGACCAGGCCCAGCAGTAGAGGCAACTGCTGCCCATGGGTACGTCGGCCGCCGTCTTTTTCTCAAAGACCATCTCACGGGTGTTCAATTTCTTGTCCATTCTGGTGCAGAGATTTCAGTGCCATATGTAGAAGTCGTAAGGTGGCTGACAGGACCAGGCAGCAGCACCAAATCTCTGATGATTCCAACAAATATGTTGCTTCTACCATGTCCTCCACCACGATTCCAACCAAGTCAATGGAAGGAGTTCATGAGAAGGTGCTGGTGCTTCAAAAGGCGCAGTCAACAGTTGTTCCAGTTTCATTTGCTCCTGTTGACTGGGGGAAGAAGCCAATCCTATCTTCAATGCAGAGGTCGTGGTCATAATGAGGTTGGCAGGATTTCAAGGTTTGAGTTCCAGGGAAAGGTTGTGCAGACTAGGGCTTTTTTTCTCTGGAGCGTAGAAGATTGAGGGGGGACTTGATAGAGGTGTTTATGATTTTAAAAGGGACAGACAGAGTAAATGTGGATAGGCTTTTTCAATTAAGAGTGGGGGAGATTCAAACTAGAGGGCATGGTTTAAGATTGAAGGGGGAAAATTATAAGGGGAATATGAATAAAATTACGCAAAGGGTGATAGGGATGTGGAATGAGCTTCCGCCAGAAGTGGTTGAGGCGGGATCATTGGTTACATTTAAGGAAAGACTGGATAGTTACATGGAGAGGAGAGGACTGGAGGGGTATGGACCGGGTGCTGGTCAGTGGGACTAGGAGGGTGGGGATTTGTTACGGCATGGACTAGTAGGGCCGAACTGGCCTGTTCTGTGCTGTAAGTGGTTATATGGTTATATATGGCATGATCGAGGGTGGACATTGGAAAGACACTAGTTCAGTGCGGACTAGAAGGGCCAAAATGGCCTGTTTCCGTGCTGTAATTGTTATATGGTTCCAGTTAGCCTGCAGTATAGTTCCATGACCTCATTGTTTTTCCTTACTTCCACGACTCTGTGCCCGTTTCCTGATGAAAAAAAAATAAGACCTTCCATCTCTTTTGGCTTCATACAAAGCCGACCACTCTGATTTTCACGGGGACCAATTTTGTTCCTTACAATCCTTTTGGTCTTAATATCCCTGTAGAAAACCGAGGATTTTCCTTCACATTGTTGCCAAAGCCACCTCACGACTTCTTTTTCCTTCCTGATCTCTTTCTTGAGAGTTTTCTTGCATTTTTTATTCTCAAGTACCTCATTTGCTCCGTGTTGCCGATACCTGTTATAGCCTCTCTCTTCTTCCGAACCAGACCAGATCCCCAATATCCTTCGAAACCAAGTTTCCCTCTGCCTGAAGATACACAATCTGAGATTACTGATCTTTTCTGTTCCTCTACGGATTAAAGGCACCATCAACATTCATAAGGAACCTTAGTTTTTGTGGGGTATTTGGATCTGTTTAAAGAAGAGGGTGCAGAGCAGATTTAGGGTAATAAGGATCAAATGAGGTGCTTGAGTGTTAAAAAACAAGGGGAATCAGGAGATCGCTTCAAGAAGACGTGAGGTTGCTGTGACAGATACATTCCAAAGGGTTTCTACAGGGGTATTAAGAGCAAAAGGGACAAAACTGGTCCCCTTGAAGATCAGTAATCAGCTATGTCTGGAGCCAAAAGAGACAGGGGAAATCTTAAATGGGTATTTTACTTAGAAAACAGGCTCAGAGTCTATGGAAGAGAGGCAAACAAGCAATGAGGCCATGGAGTTAAAAACAGGAATGCTGGAGGAACTCGGTCAATCTTACAGCACTCATTGGAGGTAAAGTCAGTAATACTGACTTTTTGGCCTTAGCCCTTCATCAAAGTAAGGTCATAAAGCCTATACAGATTAAAGAGGAGGAGGTGTTTGCTGTTTAAAGCAGATAAAGGTGGATAAATCCCAATGGCCTGACAAAGTATTCATTCAGACCTTGAGGGAGGCTAGTGCAGAGGCCCTAGCATATATATTTAAAATGTCCTTCACCACAATTGTGGTGTTGGAGGATTGGCGGGTAGCTCATATTATTCTATTGTTTAAAAAAGGCTTCAATAATAACCCAAGAAATGATAGGCTGGTGAGCTGACATCAGTAGTATGCAAATTAATGGAAGGTGTTCCAAGAGATCAGATAGACAAGTATTTGGATAGTTAGGGACTAATTCAGGAATGTCAACATGGTTTTGTGCATGGTCCTGTTTAACCAATCTGATAAGAGTTTTTCAAGGTGATAAGAAAGAAAGTTGATGAAGGAAAGGTCATGGATGTTGTCTACATGGACTTCAGTAAGGCCTTTTGCATGGTTCCACATGGGAAGTTAGTCAGGAAGGTTCAGATGCTCAGTAATCACGATGACGTAGTGAACTGGATGCATGACGTAGTGAACTGGATGCGACATTGGTTTTCTGTGAGAAGCCAGAGAGTGGCAGTGGATGATTGCCTCTCTGACTGGAAGCCTATTACTAGTCCTGTGCCTCAGGGAGTGGTGCTGGGACCATTGTCGTTTGTCATCTGTATCATCGATCTGGATGATAATATGATCAATTGGATCAGCATTGACAGTGAAGAGTTTTCATAGTTTGCAGAGGGATCTGGGCCAGCTGGAAAATAGGATGAAAATGGCAGATGGAATTTAATGCAGACAAGTGTGAGGTGATGCATTTTGGAAGGACAAATCAAGGTAGGACATGCACGGTAAATGGACGGGCACTGAGGAGTGCGGTAGAACAGAGGGATCTGGGAATACAGATACATAATTCCCTGAAAGTGTCGTCACAGGTGGATAGGGTTGTAAAGAGAGCTTTTGGCATATTGGCCTTCGTAAATCAAAGTATTGAGTACAAGAGTTGGGATGTTATGGTAAAGTTGTAGAAGACATTGGGGAGGCCAAATTTGGTGTATTGTGTGCAGTTTTGGACACTCAACAACAGGAAAGATATCAATAAGATAGAAAGAGTGCAGAGAAGATTTACTAGGATGTTGCCCGGACTTCAGGTACTGAGTTACAGGTTAGGACTTTATTCCCTGAAGCATAGAAGAATGAGGGGAGATTTGATAGAGGTATACAAAGTTATGATGGGTATAGATGGAATAAATGCAAGTAGGCTTTTCTACTGAGGTAGGTGAGATACAAACCTGAGGTCATGGGTTAAGGATGAAAGAGGAAAAGTTTAGGGAGAATATTCCGTGGAACTTCTTCACAGAGAGTAGAGGGATTGTGGAACAAGCTGCCAGCTGAAGTGGTGATTGTAGGCTCAATTTTAACATCCAAAAAAATTTGGACAGGTACATGGATGGAGGGTTATGGACTGGGTGCAGATCAATGGGACGAGGCAGGGTAATAGTTCGGCACAGACCAGAAGGACATGTTGTTGTGCTTCAGTTTTTTATGGGTCTGTGGTTAGCACGGCACTATTACACCATCACTGACTGGGATTTGAATCTGGCGACATCTGTAAGGAGTTTGGACGTTCTCCCCAAGTCCTCCTCCAGGTGCTCCAGTTTCCTTCCACCATTCAAAACATACAGGGGTTGTTGGTTAATTGGGTGTAAATTAACAACACAGGCTCATGGGTCAGCAGGGCCTTTTACCATGCTGTATGACAACACTCAGACTCCCAGCACCTCCTCTTTGAAACTTGGCTCTTTACTACCCCAGTTCACTTGCCCCCATGTCTTTCTCCACAGCCAATACAGATGAGAAATACTAATTTAGGATCTTGTCAATCTGTTTCTCTCTGTCCACATACTCTCTCTCTCTCTCTGTCCCCTCTTTCTCCCTCTGCCCCCTCAACCTCAATCACTGTACATCCCCCTCCCACCAGTTGCCCAGAAATGGCCAAATATCCTGGCCTGACTCACCCACACGGAAGATCAGCTCATCCTCGATAGGGTTGTCCTTCCTCTTACTGGCACTGTACATGCTGGCAGGGCGCCTGACAGCCTTTTGCCGGATGTGCCCACTGCCTGGTGACTTCACCCGCCGCCTTACATCATCCGGTGATTGCGAAAGGTCAGAGGGTTTGGCAGCTCTGACCCGGAAGGGGCTCCCCTTGACCGGCTGTCCGTAGAGGGTGACGGACAGGATGTGGTCACCCTCTGTCCGCAGGGTGTAGAGAAGGTCATAAGTGCCATTCCTGTTGTCCACCACCTCGCCCCGGGTAGTGCTACCATCAGGAGCTGTGACCTGGGCCTGGACCTCTGCGCTGCCGGACTTCACCAGTTCACCATCCTTGTCCTTGGTGGTAATGGTGACCGTGGTCTGCTGGCCAACCACAGTGTTGCGTAGGCCTTCACCAGAAGCTACTGTCTGCCGGGCCACGGCACTGGTGGTGATGAGAGCACCCAGGTTGTGCAGTGATTTGCGCACCACCTCAGTCTCCACCACACACTCCAGGTGCTGGTTCTCCTGTGGCTGCAGTGGGAAGTCCTCGGCTGCCAGCTCGCTCAACGTCTCGTTCATCTGCTTCTTGACCAGGAGAACCTCCGCCTCTGTGCCCTGGCTCAAGGCTTGCTCTGTGAACTCCCAACTGCTCCGAATCTTCTCCCGACCCTGCATCAGATGCTGCAACTGGGCCTGAAGGACCTGGGGGCAAATGTCAGGGCAGGTTGGTGAGGGCAAGGGTTGGAGTTGGTCACTGCGAAGGAAAGGGTCATGATAGGGGCAGGTTGCGGCAGAGATAGGTCTCAGCGGTGGTGAGGGTTGCACACATCGTGGAGGGGGTAAGGGTAGGTCGCGGCAGGGCAAGGGTCAGGGTGAGTGGCAGCGGGGGCAAGGGTCAAGGGTGAGTGGCAGCAGGAGGAAGGGTCAGGGGCAGGTTGTGGCGGGGGTAGCTCACGATAAGGACATAGGTCGGGATGGGAGGCGGCAGGGGCAAGGGTCACAGCAGGTGGCAGCGGGGGCAAGGATTGAGGCAGACCTATAGAATACAATCCCTGATCCATGACCAGCGGTTGCCTCCACTGCAACCTGCCCCAACCCTTGCCTTTATACCTTGATGAAGGGCTCAAGCCCGAAACATTGGTTTTGTATCTGTATCTTTGATGTACAAAGTACAGTGTGACCTGCTGAGTTCCTCCTGCATTATGTTTTTACCATGACCATTGACGACTCAAGCAACCAAAAGAGGATTCAGCTATTCCTCACCCTGACCCCGTCCCCTCACCCCAATCCCATCTCACTGCCCCCTTATTCTGATCCCATCCCCCTCACCTCTATCTCAGCCCACTGCCCCCATTCCACTGTCCCTATACCCCAACCCCATCATGTGCTTTCCCCCCACCCCTCTGTGCTCCCTCTGAACCCCTCCCTCTTGGCTCAGCATTTCCCTAGTCATGTGCTCAACTTGGACCCCTTCCTCCAGCCCTGAGTTCCCAGCCCTGAGTTCCCACCCCCCGACCCCCTTCCTCCGGCTCTACAATCCTACCCCCAGTCTTGCGTTCCCCAAGGCCCCTCCCAGTCCCTCACCTTCTGCTTGCCGCTGCAGAGATTCTCAAGACCCTGCACCAGGCTGGACTTGCGCTGCTGCAGGACCTGCTCCAGCTCCTCGAAGGTTGCACTCAACTCAGCGACCACCTGCTCCTTCTGCTCCGTCAGTTGTTGGCAGATCCTGTGGATCAACTCGATGGCTGCAGTCAGCTGGGGGAGTCTGGGGGGAAGAGGGGGAGTCAGCTATGGGAGTCTTAAGGAGAGGGGGAGTCAGCTGGGAGAGTCGGGGAAAGGGGGAGTCAGCTGGGAGAGTCGGGGAAAGGGGGGAGTCAGCTGGGGAGTCGGGGAAAGGGGGGAGTCAGCTGGGGAGTCGGGGAAAGGGGGAGTCAGCTGGGGAGTCGGGGCGTCAGCTGGGAGAGTCGGGGCGTCAGCTGGGAGAGTCGGGGCGTCAGCTGGGAGAGTCGGGGCGTCAGCTGGGAGAGTCGGGGCGTCAGCTGGGAGAGTCGGGGCGTCAGCTGGGAGAGTCGGGGCGTCAGCTGGGAGAGTCGGGGCGTCAGCTGGGAGAGTCGGGGCGTCAGCTGGGAGAGTCGGGGCGTCAGCTGGGAGAGTCGGGGCGTCAGCTGGGAGAGTCGGGGCGTCAGCTGGGAGAGTCGGGGCGTCAGCTGGGAGAGTCGGGGCGTCAGCTGGGAGAGTCGGGGCGTCAGCTGGGAGAGTCGGGGCGTCAGCTGGGAGAGTCGGGGCGTCAGCTGGGAGAGTCGGGGCGTCAGCTGGGAGAGTCGGGGCGTCAGCTGGGAGAGTCGGGGCGTCAGCTGGGAGAGTCGGGGCGTCAGCTGGGAGAGTCGGGGCGTCAGCTGGGAGAGTCGGGGCGTCAGCTGGGAGAGTCGGGGCGTCAGCTGGGAGAGTCGGGGCGTCAGCTGGGAGAGTCGGGGCGTCAGCTGGGAGAGTCGGGGCGTCAGCTGGGAGAGTCGGGGCGTCAGCTGGGAGAGTCGGGGCGTCAGCTGGGAGAGTCGGGGCGTCAGCTGGGAGAGTCGGGGCGTCAGCTGGGAGAGTCGGGGCGTCAGCTGGGAGAGTCGGGGCGTCAGCTGGGAGAGTCGGGGCGTCAGCTGGGAGAGTCGGGGCGTCAGCTGGGAGAGTCGGGGCGTCAGCTGGGAGAGTCGGGGCGTCAGCTGGGAGAGTCGGGGCGTCAGCTGGGAGAGTCGGGGCGTCAGCTGGGAGAGTCGGGGCGTCAGCTGGGAGAGTCGGGGCGTCAGCTGGGAGAGTCGGGGCGTCAGCTGGGAGAGTCGGGGCGTCAGCTGGGAGAGTCGGGGCGTCAGCTGGGAGAGTCGGGGCGTCAGCTGGGAGAGTCGGGGCGTCAGCTGGGAGAGTCGGGGCGTCAGCTGGGAGAGTCGGGGCGTCAGCTGGGAGAGTCGGGGCGTCAGCTGGGAGAGTCGGGGCGTCAGCTGGGAGAGTCGGGGCGTCAGCTGGGAGAGTCGGGGCGTCAGCTGGGAGAGTCGGGGCGTCAGCTGGGAGAGTCGGGGCGTCAGCTGGGAGAGTCGGGGCGTCAGCTGGGAGAGTCGGGGCGTCAGCTGGGAGAGTCGGGGCGTCAGCTGGGAGAGTCGGGGTCAGCTGGGAGAGTCGGGGCGTCAGCTGGGAGAGTCGGGGCGTCAGCTGGGAGAGTCGGGGCGTCAGCTGGGAGAGTCGGGGCGTCAGCTGGGAGAGTCGGGGCGTCAGCTGGGAGAGTCGGGGCGTCAGCTGGGAGAGTCGGGGCGTCAGCTGGAGAGTCGGGGCGTCAGCTGGGAGAGTCGGGGCGTCAGCTGGGAGAGTCGGGGCGTCAGCTGGGAGAGTCGGGGCGTCAGCTGGGAGAGTCGGGGCGTCAGCTGGGAGAGTCGGGGCGTCAGCTGGGAGAGTCGGGGCGTCAGCTGGGAGAGTCGGGGCGTCAGCTGGGAGAGTCGGGGCGTCAGCTGGGAGAGTCGGGGCGTCAGCTGGGAGAGTCGGGGCGTCAGCTGGGAGAGTCGGGGCGTCAGCTGGGAGAGTCGGGGCGTCAGCTGGGAGAGTCGGGGCGTCAGCTGGGAGAGTCGGGGCGTCAGCTGGGAGAGTCGGGGCGTCAGCTGGGAGAGTCGGGGCGTCAGCTGGGAGAGTCGGGGCGTCAGCTGGGAGAGTCGGGGCGTCAGCTGGGAGAGTCGGGGTCAGCTGGGAGAGTCGGGGCGTCAGCTGGGAGAGTCGGGGCGTCAGCTGGGAGAGTCGGGGCGTCAGCTGGGAGAGTCGGGGCGTCAGCTGGGAGAGTCGGGGCGTCAGCTGGGAGAGTCGGGGCGTCAGCTGGGAGAGTCGGGGCGTCAGCTGGGAGAGTCGGGGCGTCAGCTGGGAGAGTCGGGGCGTCAGCTGGGAGAGTCGGGGCGTCAGCTGGGAGAGTCGGGGCGTCAGCTGGGAGAGTCGGGGCGTCAGCTGGGAGAGTCGGGGCGTCAGCTGGGAGAGTCGGGGCGTCAGCTGGGAGAGTCGGGGCTTCAGCTGGGAGAGTTGGGGGAGGGGGAGTCAGCTGGGAGATTCGGGGAGAGGGGGAGTCAGCTGGGAGAGTCAGGAGATAGGGGGTCAGCTGAGAGGGTCTGGAGAGAGGGGTGTCAGCTGGGAAAGTCTGGGGAGAGGGGCTCAGCTGGGGGAGTCTGGGGAAAGGTCAGCTGAGGGAGTCTGGGGAAAGGGGGTCAGCTGAGGGAGTCTGGGGAAAGGGGGTCAGCTGAGGGAGTCTGGGGAGAGTGGGGTCAGGGAGAGTCTGTGGAGAGGGGCTCAGCTGGGGTGTCTGGAGGAAGAGGGATCAGCTGGGGGAGTCTGGAGGAAGAGGGATCAGCTGGGGGAGTCTGGAGGAAGAGGGATCAGCTGGGGGAGTCTGGAGGAAGAGGGATCAGCTGGGGGAGTCTAAGGGTGAGAGGGGGTCAGCTTGGGGGAAGAGGGGAGTTTCAAGTTAATTATGGAAAAGGATAAGTCTGGGCCTTGATATGAGACTCTAAAATGAAGAAAGGTCAAATTTGATGAATGCGTGGACTGGGATAAGTTGTATTTGGTCAATGATGTGCAAGGTAAGTGGAGAACCTTCAAAGGTGAAAGTTTGAGAGTACAGAGTTTGTAGGTTTCTGTCGGGATTAACGGCAAGGTTCGCAGGCATAGGAAACGCTAGTGTTTGAGGGATATTGGGGATCTTGTTCGGAAGAAGAGAGAGGTGTATAACAGGTATCGGCAACATAGAACAAATGAAGTACTTGAGTATAAAAACTGTAAGGAAAACCTCAAGAAAGAAATCAAGAAGGAAAAAAATGACAAGGTTGCTTTGGCAGACAATGTGGAGAAAAATCCCAAGGATTTCGACAGGATAGTAAAGGACAACATTGGTCCCCTTGAAGATCACGGTGGTCGGCTTTGGATGGAGACAAAAGAGATGGGGAGATCTTAAATGTATTTTTCATCAGTATTCAATCAGGCAGAGTTATGGGAAGTGAGGAAAACGAGCAGTGAGGTCATGGAACCTGTACAGATAAAAGAGGAGGAAGTGCTTGCTGTCTGAAAGCAAATCAAGGTGGATAAATCCCCAGTGCCCGACAAGATATTCCCTCAGACCTTGAGGGAGGCTCATGTAGAAATTGCAGTGGCTCTGGCAGAAATATTTAAAATGTCCTTAACCACAGGTGTGGTGCCAGAGGATTGGACAGATGCTCATGTTGTTCCATTGTTTAAAAAAGGCTCCAAAAGTAACCCTGGAAATTATAGGCCGGTGAACATGACGTCAACAGTGGGTAAATTATTGGAAGGTGTTTTAAGTGATCAGATATACAATTATTTGGATAACTAGGGACTGAATAGGCATCATGGCTTTGTAGCTTGTGTTTAACCAGAGTTTTTCAAGGAGGTTACCAGGAAAGTTGACAAAGGAAAGGCTGAGGATGTTGTTTGTATGGGCTCATGGCTTTGTAGCTTGTGTTTAACCAGAGTTTTTCAAGGAGGTTACCAGGAAAGTTGACAAAGGAAAGGCTGAGGATGTTGTTTGTATGGGCTCTAATATGGCCTTTGACAAGATCCTGCATGGGAGGTTAGTCAGGAAGGTTCAGACGCTGGGTATTCATGGTGAAGTGGATTGGATTCATCAATGACTGGATGAAAGAAGCCAAAGAGTAGTGGTGGAAGATTGCTTCTCAGATTCGAGACATGTGACTAGTGGTGTGCCTCAGAGATTAGTGCTGGGCCCAGAGGGATCTGGACAAGCTGGAAAAATGGGGTGAAAAATGGCAGATGAAATTTAATGCAGACAAGTGTGAGGTGTTGGATTTTGGAAGGACAAACCAAGAAAGGACGTACATGGTAAATGGTGGGGCACTGAGGAGTGCGGTAGGACAGAGGGATCTGGGAATACAGATACATAATTCCCTGAAAGTGGTGTCAAAGGTGGATAGGGTTATAAAGAGAGCTTTTGGCATATTGGCCTTCATAAATCAAAGTATTGAGTACAGGAGTTGGGATGTTATGTTAAAATTGCTTTGGGTAGGGTGTAGGTCAGTGGGACTAATGGTTCGGCACAGACTACAGGGGCCGAGGCCTGTTTCTGTGCTGTAATTGTTCTTTGGTTCAGCTGGTGAAGTCTGAGGGGGGAAGGAGTCATTTCATTTGTAGTTGGAGTCGGAGGTGGGGTGAGTGATTGGTGAGTACCAGTGATTGGCTGGTTTAAAAGGGGCCCGGAGAGCAAAGAGTTAAGCTAATTAAGAGTTGAAAAAACACACAAATGCTGGAGAAACTCACCTTAAGCCCTTCATCAAGGTGTGGGGGAATGTTGGTGATGTATCTTTACCTTTGCTACATAAAGGCACTGTTTGACCTGTTGAGTTTCTCCAGCATTTGTGTTTTTTTTTCACTTAACCACAGTGTCAACAGAATCCTGTGTTTTACCAGTCAATTAAGAGTTGATTTGTGGGAGTGAGTAATTGGGTAATTGAGTAAATTGTCAGGGACCAATAAAAGGAGGGGTCGCTAAAGGAGCGGCTCAGTGTAGGCGCGGAACTTTGAAGCTTCGGCGAGCAGAGGCTGAGAAAGAGCTAGCTTGCTACGAGAGCAGTAAGAGTAGGTGAGGTAGATAATTAAACTTAGATAATGGAATCAGCTAGGGCAGTGGGTTGCTCTGGTTGTGGGAGGTGGGAAATCTAGGACAGCGTACTTGCCCCTGACGACTACATCTGCAGAAAGTACATCCATCTGCAGCTGCTTACAACCAGAGTTGGGGAACTGGAGCAGGAGTTGAACTATGGATCTTGAGGGAGGCAGAGGTCGTGGCAGACAGTGTTAGGGAGGCAGTCTCCCTATAATTAGGGGGCAGGGAGCTGGGAGATTGTCAGGAGATGGAATGGGAAGATGTAGACAGTGCAGAGTGCCCCTGTGGCTGTTCCTATCAACAACAGGTATACTGTTTTGGATACTGTTGGTGAGGACCTAGCAGAGACAAGTCGAGGTGGTCATGTCTCTGATGCAGAGGCTGGCCCCCTGGCTCAGAAGGGAAGGGGGAAAAGAAGAGAGCTCTTGTAATTGGGGACTCGCTGGTTAGGGGAGCAGATAGGAGAATTGCTGGACAAGATCGGGGTTCCTGGTTGGTATGTTGCCTTCCAGGTGCCAGGGTCAGGGACGTGTCAGATTGAGTTCACAGCATTCTGGAGGGGGAGGGTGAACAGCCAGATGTTGTGGTCCACATGGGGACCAATGACATAGAATGGAGTAGGGATGAGATCTTGAAGAAAGAATATAGGGAGTTGGGGAGAAGTTAAAAAGCAAAATCTCGAGGGTAGAAATCGCAGGATTGTTACCTGTGCCACACACTAGAGAGGGTGTAGGAATAGGAAGATGTGATGGATGAATGCGTGGCTAAAAAGTTGTTGCAGAGGGCAGGGCTTCAGATCTGTGGATCATTGGGATCTCTTCTGGGAAGTTCTGACCTGTACAAAAATGACGGGCTGCACTTGAACTGTAGGGGGACCAATATCCTGGCAGGCAGGTTTGCTGTTGGGGAGGGTTTAAACTAGTTTAGGGGGTGGGGGAGATCCAAATGAGAGTGCGGAGATTAGGGTAAAAGGAGAACGAGATTTGAAGAGAGAGAGGAACCAGATTGTTAAAATTAATGAAGGAGAGGTGGTAGTAAAAGAAGATGGTAATCAAAGGAGTGAATGTGGGGGACATTCTCCCAGTATATATTTCAATGCAAGGGGCATGGTAGATAAGATGGACGAGTTTAGATCATGGATTGACAAATGGAAATTTGATATTGTAGTCATCAGTGAAAGTTGGTAGCATGAGGGGCATGATTGGCAGCTAAATATTCCAGGATTCCGTTGTTTTACATCTGATAGAACAGGGGGGAAATAAAAGGTGAAGGAGTCGCATTGCTTGTAAGAGAAAACATTACAATGGTGCTAAGGCAGGAGAGATTGGAGGGCTCATCCAGGGAGACGATTTAGGTGGAAATGAGGAATGGGAAAAGCATGAAAAAACTAATGTGGGTGTATTATAGACCTCCTAATCGACAGAGGGAACACATTTGTAAGGAGATAGCATATATGTGTAGTAAACATAAGGTGGTGAATGTAGGAGATTTTGACTTTCCACACGTTGACTGGGACGCCCATCCTGTAACAGGGATGGATGGGTTGGAGTTTGA